>NC_140485.1:39780542-40028042 GCF_964271855.1 Acomys minous
TTTATTCACCTGAAATAATTGTCTCTGAAGATTATTTCTTTCATTGGATCACCTAGGCCTTGTCCTAGAAGCTTCTGGTCTCTGTAAACTCTTATCTGGACTTAGAATGTTTTTAGCTTCTGAGACTTACTGTTCTCATGTGACTGGGACTATTCTCATGCGAAATGGGAAAATATACTACTGTGACATATATTTCTCTGATTCATTACTTTATCTGTCTTTCAATTAGACATCACTTTCAAAACATGGGTTCTTCTACAAACTAACTTTCCTTCATTGTTTGGGATTAAAGATGTGTACTAAGGGTATGCCTGTATTACAGCCAGAGTAGCAGGATAAAAATCGCTCTACAGAGAGCCTCCTGAAGTTTTGGGCATAGAATTATCAGACTTCTGATGATATGAGAGAATATATTTCTTTATAAATCATGCAGATTATGATATTCTAAGAAGAAAGGAGTGTAAATGTTATGTGGTTCATTCATCAAAGGATTCTCTGATCCACTCAGACTGGCATTCTTAGGACCTAGGTCTCAGGAATTATTCCCAGAATAAAAAAAATGTTTATTTTTATGATAAGATCTAACCTCTAAAAGAGCATCATAGAACTGTCAGCAAATCATGACCTTTATGAGTTGGTTCAGGTCTTGAAATTAATGAAGCGAACTGAGTGAGGATCTTTGTTTTTAGTCATTCTTTACCATATCTCCACACTAAACCCATATCCAAGCAGTAAAATGTGATATTGTTTCCTAATTCAGCATGCTTCAATACATATTTTGTATATGATTTTCCTCACTACTTAGGATGTTAACCATTATGCCATTGAAATGCAAGGCAGAAATAATCTCTAAAAAATATACTTACAGTTGGCTGAATAAAAAGAAAACCCATTTAAGGAAGTCAAATCCTGCATAATTACTTGCATAGGAGATGACAGACTTAGAAACAGATTTCCAATTAAATAGTATATGACAGTATATTCTATACTTGTGGATTATCTGCAAGTTGTAATTAACTTAGGTCAAGTGCTAATAAGTAATACTGTATCTCTATTTTCTCTTTTATTGTCTTAACATTCCATTAAATGGGATGTTAATGTACTCTGAAGCTAGGTGGCATAGTGCATAATTATTGCAATTGAAATAATTGCTTATACACTTATGATAAAAACAGACAATTATACTATTTTACAATGTATGTCTTAGAAACCTAAACCCATCAGATTTTTACTATTTAACCATTTCTTTCTCATAAGAGCAATTCCCTTTCCTTATAAGAATTGCAATTGAATCCTTTTTATTAAACTCAAAATTATAGATTCAAAAAAAGAAATATTTAAATCGATTCATGCATATATTAAAGATAGTAATTCCATTTTGCTTTCAATTATACAACTTTAATTTTAATTTTTCAAGTATATACTTCCTTTTCATAAAACAGTGTTAAATGATAATATTTTCTATACCAGTTTTCTTAAATTTTTATTTACCAGTGACATTTCTTATAGCTCATAGGATATTTTTCTAAAAGCTGCATAACATTTAAATAATGTTCCATAATAGGGCATTAAATTTATTTTCATTATTTTATTCTTTAAAAAGGACACTAGGGTGTGGAATGTATAGCTATATCTTTGCATTCCATAACCCCCCCCTTCCTTTGGGTTTAATTCCTAGACGAGGAATTGCTGAGTCAAGAAGTATGCAAATACAGTGTATAGATAATTTATTGTCACATTTTCCCTGAGAATTGCTGTAGCAAGTTTTACTGCCATTAGCAAGGGCTAGGACTGCTCATTTTCTGCATCATTACCAGCCTGGCTATTTAACTGTTTGCAAAGTTGACTATTTAAGTTTTCTATGTAATTGTGATTTTCTTTCCTGTAAGCAAAAGGATTGTAAGTGTGGAAATCACAGTTTATATGCAATACAGGTAACTTCTCAATAAACTCCAAAAAATGAAGCAAAGGAAAGACAGAGTTCTGAACATTTTCTAAAATTAAAATAACAACAAAATATTAAAGAATTTTAGGCATTTTGCAATACATATATGCCCATTATTTTCTTATGCAGTAACATATTATCACAAAATAACCTATAAGTATATGGCTGTATTTGTGCATTGGCTCAATATTACGGTAGATATAAATTACCTTCTTAGATAAGAACTGGGTTTAAAGTCATATAATAAAGAAAACAGCCATAGAACTAATAACATCTCCCAGGAGCTAATAAGTACAGCCTGTTTGGGGAACATGACATGTTTTCTGCTGATGTAGGAAAGCAGCACATATACAAGCACAGTGCACAGAAAATGAGAAAACTGACTGTGAAGGTATCTGCCTAGCTGCCCACCCTTCCTTTAGATAGCCTTATAGTACCCATTTTATGCCTATTGGCAGCCTTTGAGTTCTCCATTTGGATTTCTCTGTGACTATAAATGGCACTTTCGTCTGGTACGAGGGCAATAATGCCACTTTTACAGTCTTCATTTTTTCCCATGGTTGTCCCTTTTCTACAAAGCCTGCTGTGCCAAATGAAGGGCAAACTACTGAATTCACTGTAACCAGCAGTTAAATATTGCACACAACATTTTCTTCCTCGTGGGAGTTTCCCTGAGCTACGGAAAGCATCTACTCTGCCCAATCAACTTGCAGAAATGCTTGGCAATGAAATGAAAGCAAGGGACTAATGGCTTCAACAGGAGTGGGTAGCACCAAAGAATGGAAAGAAAGGCTTATTATTATCTGAACAGGTAATGACTCTCTAGCAAGAACTAGTCACCCAAATAAATAGATCAACCAGGGAAGAAGTACCAGATACCTAAATAGGTCCGATGACTCCTCATCATTTATTTAGAAATTCACACCCAAATCTTTTCTAGTATAATGAGTTTCCAAGGAGAGTGATGGATTAGTGTCCAGACAAAAGGGTTGAAGACCAAGTGCTAGGCCCTGGAACAGGAAGCTTTTCTGTATTTGCTCTAAAGGCAGTGCAAAGAGGCCCCTCCATCATGAAAGCGAGCCTAGAGACAGGGCTCTCCACATTCACACTAAAGAAAACCTTGACTTCACATTAATTTGTAGGTGGTATTTTCTAAGACAGTAATTGAGTTTTCTTTACCATTTTCTTATTTAACCCTTTAAAAGCATACCAGGGAGGGTAGAAACACTTGTTAAAGCTGTGTGTGGTTATGCCTGCCTGAAGCTCCATGTGCCTATGCCTTCTGAGGTACTCTCCATTAAACACTCAGACAGTGGCAGAGTGATTGACCATCACTATCCTTAACAGGTTGTATTTTCAGGAAAGACGGATGAAGCAGGAGCCTCATTCCCATAAGCACTCTATTTTTCCTTTTTTTGCATGGCAGGGGTTGTTTAGAGTTGCTGTGTGATCACACATTGGCAGCTTTATTCCTCAGATTTGGATGCTGAAAACAGGCTGTCATTAACACTTGTACTTTCTTATGCAGATAGAGCACAACAGTTTGCATTTCAATTAAAGGGCTATTGTGGTGAGGACTGCATAGGTGGTGGGGCTGGGTTTTAGAATATCAGGATACCCCAAGGCCAAACATACACTGTACTAGATAAGCTCTATCTTTAACCCCTTGTAGTCAGTGACCACCAACATATAAATGACATACTTTAAAGAGAGTAAAGGAATCACTTTTTACATCAGTGGCTTCGATGAGTGATTCTCTCTTTAGTGCAGGAGGCAGTTCCTCTCTAAATGTTCAGAGAGTCTATGGATTTGAATAATGGATAAGGAAGTGCACAAACATCACGATTTTCAGATTTCTCCTGCTGAATCAGGACAGCTTGTCCAAAGCGTCAGGGAAAAAAAAAATACTCTTCTTTATCTTGGATACACTGCAACAGAGGATCCAAATAATGACATTGCAATAGAGAGAGGGGGTGGAGCGGGGCAGACAGAGAGAGAGAGAGAGAGAGAGAGAGAGAGAGAGAGAGAGAGAGAGAGAGAGTCCTAAAAGGCTCCTGTTGGAAGAGACTGATCTAGAATGATCAGAGGCAGTTAACTAGAGGCAAGTGGGCCACAGATCTTTTTACTGGTTGTCATTTTCATTCAGTTGAGGTCTGTCTGGAGGCATAGGAACTGGAAACTAAGAACACTGCAGGGGGAGCAGGCTGTGAAGTGTAGGATGAGGGAGGGGATCCTAATTACTCTTTTCTAACTAGATTGTTCTGTGGAGCTATGCTTAGAGACCCAGTGGCTCTAAGCTGACATTCAGTCCCAGAGGGAACATTCCTAGAGTCTATGTACACAGTTTGTTTGACATCCAAAAGGAAACATTCAAATGGTTAATAATAATAATAATAATAATAATAATAATAATAATAATAATAATAATAATAATTTTATTATTATTATTATATATATTATATATATAATAAATAATAAATAATAAATAATAAATTTATTATTATTATATATATATATTTATTATTATAAATAAATTATTATTATTATTATTATTATTATTATTATTATTATTATTATTATTATTATTATTATGGCACCCAAGGCTGTAAGAACTAGAATGTGTGCTAAAGCCCAATCCTGCAATTTCAAAAGATAACATCATAGTAAGAATAGGTAGAGGGAGCTCAAATAAACAATCCAGGCCTCTAAATTGTCCTTTGAAAAAAAATTCATATATTTGTGCCCTAAGAGATTAGAAGAAGAGTAGGAAAGAGGTTAGATGACTGCAAAGAGCAAGGATGAGGGCTAAGTCAGAAGGGCACATCCCAGGGTCATTTTATTTGTCAGTAAAGGCAGCTCCTTTAAAACAAAAAAAAAAAAAATTGAGCAAGCAGCCATATGTAGGGCTATGTAAACAGGACACTTCTTCTGATCCCAGGAGTTAACAAAGACAGTGCCAGAGAAATGAGTCACTGAAGCGTGGCTGTGAAAGCCAAGGCTGAGGCTGAGTCATCCCAGCATCAGGCCTAACTCACCTCCTCTGCCTCCTGGCCCAGCTCCCCCAGACAGAGCAGGTAAGATGGACCCCTAGTCGTGACTCCTAGCAATGCTGACAGCCCCCCTCCCCCCCCCCCCCCCGTAAACAAATAAGCCTGAATATTCAGAATCTTGAAAGACCATTTTTTTTTTTTACATTTTTCCTCCAAAGAGCAAAATAAACCTCAATCCTCCTCTGCTTTCTTTGTTGTGTCCCAGTTGGTGTCTAGGTTGGGGAGAAGCTACTCCACAGGACAGTTAGCACCTTCTGAGGACTTTTCCATCTGCAGGCAAGCAACAGCCCAGGAACTCCTCTCTGTAAATCACCACAGTTGGATGAAAGTCAATCTGCATACACAGAACACCTTTCCTGGGCCTCCTACAGTAAGCCTTGGAGTCCCAAAAGTTCTCTTCCATTCCTGAACAGCATAATTAATGTTTGGCACACCTGGTCAGTGTGTCTAAGACTTGTCTCTGGCTAATATACACTTACTCTCCTAAAGGAGATAATAATCAGTTTGGTAAGCTAAATTATTTAAACATAATCCTCAGAAGTACCTGAATTTTAGAGTACAGCTTATATTGATGCTGTGAGTAGGCATATATAGTTGATATTTTAGAGCCAGCAAGGAGAACATTTTAATTATATATAATTTATAAATTAATGTCCACAAACACCAATATAATTATGTATATTGTATATGTACATAAACAGTATGTGTATATTGTGTATCTTGTCTGTGATATATGTTGTGACAAAGACTGATGATCCTGAAACAATATTTAGACAGTAAAAAAGAATGAAAACAAAGACTTCATTTAACATTAGAATTTGGGTAAAGAAGGGAGGAAAAAATACTGAGTCCCCCCCACCCCACCCCAGGAAGCAACATGTGGGTGGCTCTGAAAATTTACTTTTGTTAATTCTCCACACCTTCCTGGGAGCTGGTAGCTGAGCCTTTCTTGGGGATGGCCAAAGAAAAGTGTGATACAGGAGTCTAAATGTATGACCAAATTCTCCCTAGGTTAAAGGCCATCTATCAAGAAATAAATCAGCAGCAAAAAATAAATAAATAAATAAATAAAATGTCCTACAAAGTCAAGTAGGCAACCACCTTTCTATCTGGTGAATTTCTTGTGCACAGCATTGACATATAAAATTTTTGCTTGACTTCAAATTGGATCCTATTATTTAACACATGCTCTTCTACAATTTTGTTTTTAAAATCGAACTGTATCCAGTGGCATAAGTTCAATAAGAGTTCAATTAGGGCTAAGAACAACCTATTTTATTAAGTTAAGGCAATCTACTTGCTTTAGCTACGGCTAGTATTTCTGTCATGAAGCACCATGACCAAAAGCATCTTGAGAAGGAAAGGATTTATTTGGCTTTTACTTCCATATCATAGTTCATCATCCCAGGAAGTTGAGCAAGAACTTGGAGCCAGGAGTTGATGCAAAGGCTGTAGAAGATGGATACTTACTGCCTAGCTCCTCGTGGCCCACTAACCCTGCTTTCTTATAGAATGCAGGAACACCAGCCTGGGGATATCCTCACACACAATGGGCTGAGCCCTCCCTATTAATCAGTAACTATGAAAAGGCTTGCCTACCTATAGTCCTATATTATGAAGCAATTTTCTCAATTGAAGTTCTCACTTCTCAGCTGTCTCTAGTTTTGTCTAGTAGACATAAAAACTAGCCAGAACTCTACATTTATCACCAGACTCAACCATCACCCTTTTTAGTATGGTGGTCTAACAGATAAATGTGAATACACCATTGATATAAGTATACTGACACACTATTGGTATGCTGACATTGCTGTTCAGTGAACAGAAAATAATATCTTCTACCTGATCTACTTTTTCACATCCACTTTGGGTCTTTAATCTGGCAAATGAAACATATCGAATGAGTAAGAGTTGTTTATAGCAGCCTTATTCATAATAGCCAGAACCTGGAAACAACCTAAATGTCCCACAGTTGAAGAATGGATAAAGAAACTGTGTTACCATTACACTATGGAATAGTATTCAGCCATTAAAAACAAGGAAATCCTGAAATTTGTCGACAAATGGATGGTACTAGAAATGATCATACTGAGTGAGTTAACCCAGAAAGACTCACATGGTATATACTCACTTATTATTGGGCACTAGCCAAAAAGGCATGTCCCACAAAGCCTTCACTTACCAGGAGATTGGGATAGATGTGAGGACATCCTACTGGGACTCTAGGTAAGAGAAATATAAGAGATGGGGAAATAGAAGGATCCAGAGGGGCCTAGAAATCTACAAGAAGAACATCATGATGGGTGGATCGGGGCCCAGGAGGTCTGCTCAAACTATTGCACTAACCAAGGACAATACAATAGTAAACATCAAACCCCTACTCTGATCTAACCAATGGACAGCATATTCTCCACAGGTATGTAGCGAGTGGGAAATGACTCTGACATGAACTCTGGTGCCCCATATTTGACCACATCCCCTGGTGGACAGGCCTAACGGCATTCAAAGGAAGAATAAGCAGGCTATGAAGATGAGACTTGATAGCCTATGACCATAGAGTGGGGGAGGAGGTCCCCCTTGGTCACAGACATAGGGGAGGGGAATAGGGTGAAAGCGAGAGGGAGGGAGGAACGGAGGGATACAAGTGATGGGATAGTAATTGAGCTGTAATCCGAATAAATTAATTAAATAAAATAAATAAAAAGTTTAAAAATATATAAAAGTAAAGGATGTCATTATTACTTATTATAAAATGGACCCTATGGGTTTCACGTTCCGGAAATGTACAAAATAATAGCCAAAATCAATGTTGAGTTAATTCTCTTGTATAAGATGCTGTGATGAATCCATAAACGTACACATAGCAGGGTTTTTGCTTTCAACTGTTTCTCTGGGCCACAGTTTGGAAAGCACACTGAAACTGTTTGACATATGTTGCATGATTCATGATTTAATCAGCAGAACCATTATGTTTTTGCAGATCTGATACCTGAATGCTAGTTCTTTTCCTTCCTTGGTACACTGTTTCCATGAAACAATAAGATTACAGAAGCAAGTGGCCTTGAGATAAATAGAATTTCTTGCATTGTACCTAAACAAACCACAAAGAAATATGCATACATGTTTTGTTAGAGCCAAGCTGAAAATCTATGTTATCCCTCACAGTAGAAGGCAATGAACAAATTTATGCACAGTTTTATTAACAGTAACAGTTATTTTGATTACCCAAGGTTAGAAATATTCATACTAAAATTACCTACCTCTTTAGCATACGTTCAGTACAAATATAGATCTGTATGTAACTATTTGTAGCTAGCTCAATCAAAAGACGTAAGAGATATATGATAGATTCTCTATCCCCTTCAAACAGATTTAAGACCTCAAAGTGAAATTTAAAAAAAAAATGCACTTTAAGAAATTTGGTAACTGTCTCCAGACAAGGATTTAAAAATGGATGTGGTTGAAGCCTTTATCTACGGAGGTTGTCATTTTAAAAATTGCTCCTATGACTACATGACGCTGTTGTCAACTGGTAGTTCCTGCCATCTGTCCCAAAACACTGCTTTCTGAGACTTCAACATGGATGAACCTAGAATGCATAATGCTTAGTGAAATAAAATGAGCATAAAAAGACAAATACTGCAGCATCCATCTTAGGTGAAATCACAGATAGCTGTGCTTATGTAAACCAAATGGTGTTCACTATGACTGCCAGAGGTGGGGAGAGAGAGGGAGGTGATGGTCAAAGGACGCAAACTTTCAGCTGGATTAAAAAATATGATCTGAGGGTTAGATTTGGACAGGATGGCTCTAATGGCCATGATGAGTACAGCATAGCATACATTGAAATTTGTTATAGTGTGATCTCCGGTGTTCTTGCTATACACAGGAAGAGTTAACAAACAGTGTCATTGGATATGTTAAGAAATCTGCTGATCACTTTGCATTATAGATTAATATAAAATATCATGTTAAATACTTTACATATAAGCAATATTTATCTGTCAATTACTCCTTAGTGAAGCATAGGCTAATAACATTTGCTCTGTTCTAAGCCAGCTCTGCATGGTCTTTGTAGAAAGCCTCTGATGACCAGGTATACAGAAGCTGCTCACATTTCTGAGGCGGTAGGGTATACAACCACTCTCTGCCACCCACAATCTAGTTTATTATCTCTTTGAGGAGATTAGAAGATTACTTCCCAGGAAACAGCTTCTAGGCCCCTTGAAAATATTTTATACATTTGTCCTCTTCATCTATCTTCTTAGTTCTTAAACAAAGCACCATTGTCATTAAGTTTCTGTGTGGTGTATAAAGTTACATAGTGTATAGCTTCGAAGTTTATTGTCCACTGCCATATTCTGAAAACTGGTGTACATGGTTTATTGCATTGAAAAAACAAAGTGTACATTATACGGATACTCTGGATCATTGTTAAGCTCACAAGTAACCTTAAAATTTAGTTTAAGGTATGTTTAGCAATGCAAAGCAGTTGAACATCAGTTATGTAAAAGGCTTTCTTAATAACCACTCTAGAATTTACTGATCTGTAGTACTTAAGCTTGCCTCTTCCCTCTCTATTAACTCTCTGGCACTAGATAGAGAGACCAGAAGCTGAGCATGTTGATGTGATGGATGCCCTTACTGAAGAAGTATCCAGATGATTAACTCAAAGCACCAGACTTCTTGGTTTCATAACTATTGTTCTTCAAACATTTGACACTCTATACTGGTTATTGTGATTTAGACGTGAAATGCTCCCACCCCCACAGCAAGTGACTCACATTATGGATGAGATCCCCTAGTAGTGGCATTGTAAAGGTACTAACTGAATGAATGGATTAGTCTTTTGGTGATTTTATAGTTTCATGGCATTATTGGGAATTGGGAGAAAGTTTAGGAGGCAAGCCCTAGCTGGAGAAAGTAGGTAAATAGAAATACAGAAAGAAAAAAAAAAGAGTGTGCAGGACATATCTTGTTCTATGACCTTTCTCATCTTCCTCTGTCATTATTTGGTAGCATAATATGCAGAACATTTCATATCAGGTCCAAGCATTAGAGTCAATGCACATTGGATTACACCCTCTGATAGTGTGAGGCACAATCAATCTCTTTAGTGGGTGATGGGAAGATGTTGGAGACAAGGTTTCTCCATGTAGCCTTGGCTGTCCTGGGCTTGCTTTGTAGACCAGGCTGTCTTTGAACTCACAGAGATCTGCCTGCTTGTGCTGGCATTACAGATATGTGCCCTGCCTAGAAATTTCTCCTATTTTTGAGACACACATGAGACAGAGAAAGAGAGAGAGAGAGAGAGAGAGAGAGAGAGAGAGAGAGAGAGAGAGAGAATGAGAGCTAGAGACTGAGAGTCTTCTGTGTCCCAATCTGGCTTCAAAGTCACTGTGTTACTAAAAAATGACCTTGACCTCCTCTGGACCTTACCTTCCAATTGCTGGGATTCTTGACATCCACCATCATAAATGGCCTTTTTCTCCATTTAAGTTGTTTTTCATCCAGTATTTTTTTTACAAGTGACTACCACATACAATAGGTTTGTCAAAAATCTTATAGCATAGCAAAAGGAGCAGTATTGTTGAAATAATCCCATATGGTTGCAAAAAAGCAATATTTTAGCACAATACTATACAACGAATACACTGCTTGAAACCCACTGATGAAAGTTTAAATATGATATTTCAGAGAACAACATTTGTACTTTTGTATGGCCTGTAAATTCAAAATATCCTCCAACATAAAAAAAATTCCAATATGTTTTCATAGTTCTGAAAATATCAACAACTACTGGAATATTAGAGAATAAAATAGAATGTTTTATGATCTCTATATTATGATAGTGTATATTAATGAATAGTCACATATAAGATCACATTTATAGTCAAGATACTTCTAAAATACATTTTAAAATGCTGATCACAGGATTAACCTATAATCATTTTCCTTGAGAACATGCAGATATTAAACTGATGCTTATGTTCAGGAGCTATTATGTATAGATGCCTCAAAGTAACATAGAAGTAAAATAAAGCTAGTCATAATAAAAATAGATAACTGGTTTATATATTTCTAGATAAAGAGTATTCCTCCTTTTTTTAGAAAGCAATCCTGTTTTTCTATAATCACTTATACTTAAAAATGTTTGAGGATTTTAATTTTTATAAATATACTTGCATTTCTTCCTTTCTTATATCTTGCAGGAATGAAGCAATGTTTGAAGAGAGGGGGTGATTTGTGAGTCACTCCAGGCAGCAGTTTTCTCATTAATTTGATAGAGATTTATTGTTGTAGTTACTAAGTATATGTCTGTGAATAAGAAACAGTCTTAGCCCAGACACAATTAGAATCACTCTATGTTCAATTAACAATGATTATGCTTCAACTTGCATGTGGATATACTTTCTGGGTTTCATTAACTATTTTGTCTTTCTGGATGTGTGTTCCTCATACTAAGAACACAATGTTGCAGAGTCATGGTATTTCCATCAGAAAGAGCTGTAGACCAGCTCTAGAAAACTCAAATCTGAAAATTGAACAAGTTCTGTGAAGGTGTACTTTTCGGTTAAAAGTGGTTTATACCTATACATAAGTGTTTCTGTGTGTTTTATATCATGGTCATCATCAAGTCTTCAAGAACGAAGTCACAAAGATATTTGGATAGGCAACAAAGTTATATAACCATTATTTCCGTTACTTAATTGTTGCAAATTGAGAAATGGTTTAATTAAAAATGAAACAGCATCACAAAAATTGTCCTATAGTCCAATACTCTTTAGGGAAAGTGTTCACCAATTTTGTTGATTATACAACACTATTACAAACACTCGTGTATCAAATCATCTCTGGGCATTATTGTCTTTATTATATCAGCTATCCTTTATTATTTATCACCCAAATTTTGTCTATGTTTTAATCACTCCATCTTTATAATTATAAGGAAATAATCAGGTATAGTACTATTAATAAACTTTTATTTAACAAGAACATACCTATGATCTTCAAATGATTTTTAGAATGAAAGTATTGATTTTAGAGATTATATCCAAAATACAGAGTAACAATTTTTAGTGCTAAAATGTATGTGAGAGAAAGAAATGTGTGTGAATATGTGTGTTTGCATGTGTGTACATCAATTCTGAAACTCTTGCTGTTAGTGATACATATATGAGGGCTTAATACAAATTTATAAATTATTATGACTGAATTCTACATGCATTTAATTGATGCTTTTCTCTCTATAATCTCAAGAGAAAGCACACCTACAAGATGGTTTAATGATTAGGGTGGTGATACTTCTTAGTCTTCCTAGATGAATCACAATAGGGGAGGGGAATAGGGTGGAAGAGTGAGGGAGGGTGGGAATGGGAAGATACAATCAAGAGCATAACATTCAGGATGTAATCTGAATAAAAAATAATAAATTAAAAAATAAAATACTCAAAAATTTAAAATTATGTATTTATGTTCATAGAACAAACATTAGAGTAATTCTTCATCTCAAGATGACCCATGTTTGGACAATGAATTTGGAAGTCACAATACTAGTGACAGACTGAGGAAGTTTAAAAAATGGTATAAAATTATATATGTATGTATAGGTATATATGTATGTATATGTATGTACATATATATATATATATATATATATATAGAGAGAGAGAGAGAGAGAGAGAGAGAGATAGAAAGAGAGATTACTGGTGATCAATAACAATAACAAAAGAGTAAATGATCAGAGTTTGGATCTGGAAACTGTTTACTAAATTAATGTTTCTACATAATGCTGTGGCTTTCCCAATATCTAACGGCATAGGTTTTGGTGAAGGAAAGTAATTATGAAGGGAGAATCACTGGGAGTCATACAATGAAAGCTGAAGTACCAGGGGGATTAACTTTAGAATTCAATTCATATACAATAGTTGTCTTTTCAAACTTGAGCAACCTCCTGGGCAGAAGACTTGACTAAAGGATGAGATGATAGTACTAGAAAAAAATGGATATGTTATTAATTTTTTCATTTTTCATTTTGAAAATTTTTATTTTTACATATACATTTATATTATTCCACATACATACAATAAACTGCCTATAGCAAGAAGAATCATGACACAATCATAAATTATATAAATGTTACATTCTTAGTTTTTTGGCTATTTGCAGTTGACAGCCTCAAAGAACACATCTTCCCTATTTTGGTGCATCTAAAATTCTGAATGTAAATCAGTCTCCATCACGTCTTGCCATTATCAACTTAAAACATCTATCTACACCTAAAAACATCCTTACTCCTAAACAACTAAGCTTCATTGTAAAACTAAGCTACCCAGTGCTTTGCTGCTGTGCAAGCCTGGAACATTTCTTTGGGTTCCTATTTTATCATATAACACATGAAAAAATTAGAATGTGGCACGAGAAAGGAATCTAGATTCTCTTTATGCTATATCTTTAGAAATAACCTCATAGGAAAATTAATATAGAGGACTACAATTGTTAAAATGAAAGAAAGGACCTGGAACTTTCTTCAGCCTGATGACCTTTTACTTCTACAGTTATTTGAAACAAAAATAGAAAAAAATATAGGAAAGATAATTGATAAGCAATTTTTCTCTTCAAAAATTTATAAGTTCAAAAATTTCATTAAGTGTTCTCTCATGTCATTTAGAAGCATATGAAGCACTCAGTTTCTAGTCATTATTTGTAAATGGTGATCAATTAACAATCATGCAGAGAGTAATAACACAGTGCTCAAGCTATCACGCTCCTCTTTCTGCCTCAGCAGTAACTACGGATAGAGAGAACAATGCTTTCTCCTGTAAGATGAGGAGCCTAGAGCTCAGCGATACTCAGAAGTGTATATAAGGACTACTATTAAAGATGACAATTATTTATAGGATAATTTAATCCATATAGTACTCCATCAAAAATACCTCATTTTATATTCAATAGAATAATGAAGTTGAGAAATCAGTGAGGAAAAACATAAGAAAAATCACCCATAAATATTGCAGAGCCACATATTAAAGAAAAGGACCTGGTTTCCTTGGACATCATCTTAGCCATCTCCTTGGAAGGGTAAAAATATCTTCTACAGGAAACCCTGTTCACTTTTCCTGATATCCATGCTTTGTGATCATGTTTTTTAGTGGCAAAAAGCAAGAGCTCAAACTAAATTGTTTAGTAAAGGAGACCTATTAGTTGAATACCAAAAAGATCAATGTGGGCGTGCTAAGACCTAAGATGGAAACTCAGAGGCTCTGGGAACAAGCTTCATTCTTGACTCTGGCTTCTCTGCCTGATGCCTTCTTTTCACGTTTGCATTGTGCTCATGTGGCACACAGTTTCGGGATTAAGGATTCCTGGAATTTTCCTAGTATCTACAGTACAACTACTAGAATTCACAGAAATTGGAGCAGTTTGGCTTTATTCTCTTCATCCTTTTTTTGTAAGTCATTCTTGCTCGTGAAATAAATTTCTCTAACTGGCCAAGTTTTCAAAGGAGGTAAAAAATAATTTCCATTGGATTTGTTATTAATCTAATATGTATCATTTGTCAAATCGATTTAAACATCTTCTTGAACAGACACTGTATAAAGCATTCCCTTCTTTACTTTTTCTGTAGTATCTTTAAGTACATCACATGGTTAATTAATACACTTATTTGCTTATTACCTATCCATCGATCCTTAAATAGAACAAAGTCTGAAATAAAGTAGGCATATTAATATCTAACCTAGAAAACCATGTGGCAATTAAGAAGAGAACATTAATGAATAACCTTGAAAAAGTATATATGTAACTCAATTTAAAGACATTTGAAGTATAAAATTGTTAAATAAAGTATCCAAAATGCCTCTCTCTTCTAAATAGCTGAGAAGGAACTCACTCCCGAAAGTCTAATTAATGGAAGGCAGAATCTCAAACCTTTGTACCAGCCACTGGCTAACCTTGTTTGTCATCCTCAATCATTTGGTAGCTTTCTTAATTCTATGAGCTACAGAGAGTTTCCACTACCTGTTTATATTGCAAACTAAGACAGTGATAATATACCTGCCAATTTCCCAGGTATATGGAAATGGCACTCAAATTGCAAAGCGGTTTATAAACAGAAGCAGTGGATGTTTATATTGTTAAAAATGTGTAGTCATGAGAGATCCTACAACATGAGAGAATTATGACACATTGATAACGGTACAATCCAATTCCACAGGAAAATTAGTTCCAATACCAGATTCATTTGCATGATCAAAGTTTGAAGTAACTACTTAAGCAAGATCAGTGTCATTAACTTTCACTTGACTGAGCTCAGAAACCCCTAGGTAACTTTCTCAAACTTCTCCCATTCATAGATGACACAGCTGGGTAGAAATTAGTCTCTAAAAATACTTTCACACAACCGGCTTGTTTTCTAGTCACTGTCTGCTTACGTTATGCTCATTCCATCTGTCAATAGATGTGAGTCACACATTCGACCTTTCAGCTTCACTTGCGCACATAAATTTCTTCCAATTTCCTGTGAAACAAACACTTTTAACTCTTTAGGGTTTTGTAATTTGTGCACAGGTCATTTGGGGATGGTTCAAAAACAAGATAAGCCCTTGAATATTTGGCAAATTTGGCTTGAACTTTTTATTATTAGAATAGAATGTCTTTTACTGTTTGACTGATAAATGTAAACCTATATAGAGGGAATGAAAGGAATGCATATTTTGATTTGTATATGTGATATGCATAAATAAAACCTTCCTTGATGTAGGACAATAGAAAACCAACCAGATTAGAGAGGTAACTGTACCCACCCACTCCCACTAACCTCTTCTCCTTTGTCTCCTTTTATGAATCATGTGAATAAACACCAGGATACTCAATTGAAGAGGCTAAGCTTAGCCCTTTTTACTGTCATCCTGGGATCATGACTACCATATCATGTTTGTCTGGTCGGAATTTTATTCTCACTGCACAATAAATAGTATATTGGCAAAGACACATCTATGTTTTGAGAAATTATATTTGGACTGGGTTTAAATTTAAACTAGCTTGTTTTTTTTTTAAAACAATTCAAGCTTTCCTGAAAATCTTTTATGATAGAGAAAAAGCACAAAATGACTGAATAATAGAAATGGCAGAATTGGCAAACCAAAACCATGACAAATAAAACATATGTTCACTAATCTAAAGTGAGTCTTGCCTCAAAGAAAGAATGCGACCACTTTCTTCTGCTTACTTCTTAGGTACCAATGCCACAGTGGTTAAACTGATGCTGAGGCTAGTTCTACAAAGACTATCAAAGGGAATCATATCACAACAGTTCTGCGAACTATGAATAAATGATAGTTTGGTTTTTTGTTTTGTTTCGTTTTTGTTTTGTTTTTGGTGATGTCCCTCCATGAACACTTGACCTTCCTGCTACATTGTAAATATTCTGAGTTGCACAAGTTTTCAAAATGGACTTCCTGTCACATGAACACTAATCTAAAGCCATAGTGACAGATAGTTACTCAGGAAACACTCCATAATATATGTGTCCCATATTTGACCAGGTGGGATAAAGTATCTTTGATTACACTCCACATAGAAGTCTGAGATCCTGGTTCATTGTGACTATGTTATTTCATGTTCTCTATTCCATGTTTCTATCTGTACAAGTAAAAGAAAATATGCTAGATCATTCCAGAAAAATATCTTTATCCTTTTATCCTTATCTTTATCCTTATCCTTATCATGCTTATGCAACATCCATATCCAACACTTATCCTTAACATACAAGTTCTGAAACCTGGTGCACATCTTTATCCAAACCTTTGATTGTTTCGTTATTGAATATGAACTATTGAAACAAAGAAAAAATAAACAGGAACTGGGGATAAGCATATGGCCACTAAGTACAACAGTCTATATGATCTTATTGATGTTCAGAGCCAGGTGAGAGCTGATGAGCAGAAAATACTTGGAGCCAAGAGGATAATGTAGTCATATATTCCAGATGTACTTGGCAACTAAAGAAGACATGTGGTTTAAAAGAGAGAACTTGACAAGACAATTACACACTTAAACTCAAGCTCCACACAAGACCTGCTAAAGACCAAATACCAGCATGCATGGGGAAAGTATTCATGAAATGTCACCCTTAGTCAAGGATCCATTGTCAACTAATGTTTATTGAGGAAGGAACAGTCATTTTATTTCAAGGAAACCACCCCTAAAAGGCTACTCATGCACCAGTAGATTTTAGTATGCTCATGTACATTTAGGCATCAAGAAGTTGACAGAGGGATTTTAGAAAAGACCACCTGAAGAAGGGGGAAGTAGTGTATGTAAGGGGGATTGCAGGGAAGGAAGTGAGAGTGTACATGTTTGATCTACATCAATGAATTTTAAAAATTAAAATACAACTTTATGAAGAACTTTGTAGTTCACATAGAGGGAAAACCTGGACTCCAATCCAAACTTTGCAGATGACAGGCCTTGCACAACTAACTGGATTGTCTCAACCTTTGCAGGGAAAGAATGTTGGTCATTGGTGGCAATAGCTGCATTTATTTGAAACCCTGATCAACTTTTATGAGTATGAATTTTTTGTTCATTCATCACTGTATACTCAACTCCTTTTTGAAGCCATGAAATCTCTTTCCTGTGTTCTTCTTTTAGATCTCTTTATTCCTCAAAGCACTGTCTTCTTCCCATTTTATTCAGAGTCATCAGCTTGAGCAAGTTTTTTTTTAGTAGAGAAGACACTGTATGATTAGGATAAACCCCAAGAAATAGGAAATCCTAAATGAAGAACAAAGCTGGAAACAAAAGGATGGACATGTCCAGGAGTTAGAATGCAGAGGTAGACTTAGGACAAATGTAAGTCACAAGATCAATTTTATAAAGCACTTCATTAAGCAAATGGAAATAATCTGTTGGATAAAGCCTCTGAGAAGAGAATTATTCTAGTTTCCAAAACTGTCATCTGAGAGGCTTTGCCCAGCAGATCATGGAAAGAGACAGAAGGACATAGACGTACAGTCAAACATTAGGTAGAACTTGGAGTCTTGGGGAAGAGTTAGGGGAAGGATTGATGAAGCTGGATGGGTCAAGGGCACCACAAGAAGACTTAACATAGCCAACTAACCCAGGCCCATGGGAGCTCATAGAGACTGAACCACCAACCAAGGAGCATGCAAAGAAGTCATCCTAGGCCCTCTACACATATGAAGCAGATGGACTGCTTGTCCCTCAAGAAGGTCCCCTAAAAACTGGAGTGGAAGCTGTCTCTGACTTGGACTCTGTTGCCCCTTGGGGGATACTGTTTTCCTAGCAAGACTTTCTTGTCTTGCCTCAGTGAAAGAGGAGGCACTTAGTCCTGATATGACTTAATGTACCTGGTGGGTTGGTACCTAGGGTGAGAAGCATGGAGGAAGTGGGTAGGATGTTGAGAATGGGAGGAGAGGAGGGAGTGAGGTTGCAATTGCCATGTAAAATGAACAAATAAAGAAATTAATGAAGAAAAAGGAAATGGAAATAGTATACCTTCATGAAACTTAGACAATAACTTGAACTTCACTGAAAAAAAAAAAGGAAAAGTCCACAAAGTTTACCAGCAAGAAAAAACAATAAAGTCCCATCCTGCATAGAAGTTCTTTTAGACAGAAAAAATAAAAAAAAGAAGCCAAAAACCAAAAACAAAAACAACAAAACTAGCAATTTGATTTAGAAGAAAAGAAAAATATTCCAAATCAGAGTTCAGAACTATCTAAAAGGTATCTTTATTAAGAATTCTAGCTTCTTTCCCTAAAACCCAAGTAAAATGCAAGAAGAATTAACCAGAATCTGAAGAAAACAAAATGTCAGTTGAAAGTAAAACTGCTGGAAAGGAAATCTACCAAAACGATGATTTTTTTTCCAAGAAGGTGACTCAGCCAGTCTCCCAGGAGGCCTCTGGAGCCAGGTTGTGCAGAAGACTTGGAAGTACATCTAAGTGAACAGTAACTACACCCATTCCCTCTCTGTACACTGTCTCAGCAGGGAAAAACATTCCATCTTCCCTCTCTGGAACTGCAGGACCCACTGTCTATGTGTCCACGATAGAACTCATGAAATTGTCAATGGGAAAATAAACTGGTAGGAAAGTGGGAAGAAAGGAGGTGCCCCAATAAGATTAATGTGTAAAACATAAGCTTTCTACAAGTCCCAGCATGATTGGGCACCATGTGAGTCAAAGAAAATAAAAAAGGAAATATATTCTGCAGGTACCTATCTGTGCTTATGGATGTCTGCCTACTGTCCAGTTGTTAGTGTTTTAAACAAAATCCCTCTGAAACTTATCTTGTAACCTTTGAGTCACACTGTGAGGTGAGTCACGACAGATGGTAAACTAAAACAGCAATCAACATGACCCTTTCTTGCCCACTAGTTAGTTATCCAATACCAAATGATCAAACTTGAATACAAGGAACACTTTTATGGAATGAGCAGCTGTTATTTATATATTTAGAAATGTGTGTGTGTGTGTGTGTGTGTGTGTGTGTGTGTGTGTGTGAAAACAAATAAAAAGATATTGTGGACTTAAAAGAGAGCAAAGGGCGTACACTGGAGTGCTTGGAGGGAGAAAAAACATGGGTGAAGTGATCTAATTACACAATAATCTTAAAAATGAAATATTATAATTTTAAAATTATGTAATTTGCTCACTATTACTTGATCTCTTTGATTATTAGTATCCACATATATATGATAATAATACTTTCAAGATACCTGAGGTTGGAATTTATGTATACAAAATATACACATTTGTCATATGTATGTATGTACATGCACATGTACGTATGAGGTATGTATGTGTGAGTTATTCATATACACATATACATGTACTGGTAGTTCTATGTCAACCTGACACCAGCTACAGTCATCTGAAAGGAGAGAGCATCAATTTAGAAAATGCCTCTATAAGACTGAGATGTAGACAAATATGTCGGGCATTTTCTTAATTAAAGTTTAATGAGAAAAGGTGATAGCCAGTTGAGTGTAAGGACACACCTGGTACAGTGGTCCTGGGTTCTATAATAAAGCAGGATGAGCAAGCCATGACGAATAATCCAATGAAGAGCCATGGCCTTCTGCATCAGTTCCTGTCTCCAGGTTCAAGAACTGTTTGAGTTCTTGTTCTGACTTCCTTCAGTGATGAACAGTGATATAGAGGCATAAGCCAAATGAACCCTCTTTCCCCAAATTTACTTTGGTAATGGTCACTTATCACAACAATAGAGACACTAAGACATTGTACATATACACATATAAATATTTATTTATGTATGCATATATATGGGGTATTACATAGCTACTCAATGGATAGAAACTAGGAATAGTTTCTATGAAAGGAATCACATACCTTTCAAAGGCATTTTGATATATATTGACTTCAATGAATGGCAGTCTTAGTCATTTTGATAATATATACTTATACCTTTTTTGGATGAAATTTACCTCACATTGATAAATGACAGATTATTAATTAAACTGATGCTAAATAAGAATACAGAAAATTTATTTAAGAAGACTTCAGACGTTAAGTATTTGCATTTTAAATTGAAAAAAATTGTGAAACTATATCTAGAAGGATTTTCAATGAAATTGTACATTGTTCATTAAATATTCAAGAAGAAAGGTTTCCTTAGAATGATTATAATACCAAATTTATTTAATTGACCAAAATAGTCCTCTTCAAAGAATCTTACTTTTCTATCTGAACTTTTACTATGTTGGGTCCAATAGATGTCTGTAATGACCACTTTATTAACAACATAATTGCAGTGCATGGATCATTAGGATAAATCCTATGGAGCAAGTCTTATGTGAGACTATTTCAGCACTCAATTATTTTTGAAGACATAAAAAATTTAAGAAAATTAAGAGATAGTCCAAATTTTCCTGTATTCTAAGGGGTTACTGATACTTCTCAAATTCCTTTGGGATTTGTTTTTTATTAATATATTACAAGCTAAAAAACCTTTCAACATAGCACAGCATCATATTTCCCTTAGCTCAGAGCATACTGCAAGATATGTTCAATAGGCTGATTCCCTGATTGTCCAGGAATTGCCACCATGGCAACTGCCCAGATCAGTAAAGATTATGTGAGGGCATGTCACTAGCCTGGAAACAAACTCAAGTTCAGAAATGAAAATCACCTTTTAATACATGTGTATTACCTTACACCTTTGTATACTTGAAAATCCAAGTCAACCCCCTTATGAAAATGATCATCTATATATAACTATGACCTAACTAACTGCTGTCTGTGGCATTAAGAACAGATGTTCTTTTAGGAAAGTAAAATTAAAAGGAGCTGATGAAGAATGAATATAGTTATTAATTTTTATTCCTTTATATTGCCATTTGTTTTATTATTGTAACCTAAAAATGTACTTGTGGGAAATTATATTATATTCTAAATATTAAATTATGTGTATCTATGTGTATATATAAACATATACATATAATTTAAAATATATGTATTTGCAACAGTGGCTGCCTGCTCTTGTTTTGTCTTGGAACTACTGGTCACCTCCAAACAATTTATCTTTTGTTTTCTGACAATCAAATTTGTTTTATAATAAAAACCATAACCACAACATAGTTACATTAAGGATAAGCTAAGAATGCATATGTTAAGATAACATTTTAAAATGGCACCTAATGAGACTGGATAAATGGTTCAGTAGTTGAGTATTTGCCATTCTTCCTCCTAACATCCAAGTCAGGTGGCTGTACCTACAGCTCCAGGGATTCCAGTGCCTTCTTTTTTCCCTTGCAGTCAGGTTCATATCTAGCATACACTCATACAGACACATACACATACATGCATATGAATTAAAAACTGAACTGTCAACAGTGTTTAAAATATAGTTAATGAGACTTTATGGATGTAGCTTCTGATATTACTAAAAGACACAATCTCACAGCAAACTTCCTGTTTCTTTGGCTCTTGTAATCTTCCCACCCCCTCTTCTTCAATGTTCTGAGTCTTAGGTGATGGAGTGTCTTCTTCATGTGTCCATCAGAACTTCCCAATGTGTGCTGAACAAGGATGACTCAAATAAACATGCCAGATTGGACAGAGAAAAGCCCACAAGACATTAACCATTCACAAAAACAAAACAAACAACAACTGTAGGAAACTGAAAAAAGCTGGGATGGGAGAAGAGGTCTTACCCATAGAAGAGTACACCAATATGTTTGCCAGTGTTAAGTGGTCACCCCTAAAAGCATATCTACAGAATAAGTGAGCACATACCATTAGACTCTTTCTGCTTCTGAGTTAACTCACTCATTATGATCATTTCTAGTCCAATCTATTTGTCCACAAATTTCAGGAATTCCTCATTTTTAATAGCTGAGTAGTATTCCATAGTGTAAATGTACCACAGTGTCTTTATCCATTCTTCTAGTAAAGGACACTTGGGCTGTTCTGGCTATTATGAATAAGGCTGCTATGAACATGGTTGAGCAAATGTTCTTGTTGTGTGCTGGAGCATCTTCTGGGTATATTCCAAGGAGTGGAATAGCTGGGTCTTGAGGAAGCCTTATTCTCAGTTTTCTGAGATAGCGCCAGATAGATTTCCAAAGTGGTTGTACTAGTTTGCATTCCAGCTAGCAATGACGCAGTGTTCCTTTCTCTCCACATCCTCGCCAGCATGTGGTGTCACTTGAATTTTTGATCTTAGCCATTCTAATGGGTGTAAGATGGAATCTCAGAGTTGTTTTGATTTGCATTTCCCTGCTGACTAAGGAGGTTGAGCATTTCTTTAAGTGTTTCTCAGCCACTTGATATGAAAGTCTTCACTCACCAGGAAAGTGGGACAGAGGGGGAGGACATCCTATTGGGGCTCTAGGTGAGAGAAGCATTGAAGAATGGGGAAATAGAAGGATACAGAGGGTCCTAGAAACTTACAAGAACATTATGATGGACAGATCTGGGCCCAGGGGTCCTGCTCAAATTATGGCACCAGCCAAGGAAAATACGTGCAGTAAACTTCGAACCCGCACCCAGATCTAGCCAATGGACAGGACGTTCTCCACAGTTGAGTGGAGAATGGGGCCTGACTTTCACACAAACTCTGGTGCCCCATTTTTGACCACATCCCCTGGATGGGGAGGCCTGGTGTCACTCAGAGAAAGGAAAGCAAGCTACCAAGAAGAGAATTGATACCCATGAACATATACAGGTGGAGGAGGTCCTCCTCAGTCACAGTCATAAGGGAGGGGAGTAGGGGGAAAATGGGAGGGAGGGAGGAACAGGAGGATACAAGGGATGGGATAACGATAGAGATGTAATATGAGTTATAATGTTCTTGAATTAGATTATCTGACAGACACTACTATAAAGTTTACCTTACTTTGATAATAACTCGAAAATTTATGTTGTGGTACGTACTTTATAGATGAATGGTTCTAGAAGAATCTTGGGTTTACTTTTCTGGCAGGTCTGTCAAGTAAGATGTTATCACCAAGGAATGTACTAACTGTGAACTGCATTCCTACACATTTATTTCTAAATTAACATGTATATACAAAATATGCCAACAAAAATATCCTTTATGTTATCTGACATAAAGCAAAAGATGGGTACATTGTTAACTTAGCATAGACCCATCAAAGATGGTTTTATAGGTGTACTATACTTTCACTGTAATACTCTTGGTCCTCTCTTCATGTGGAAAACTTCAGAGTCCAAGTCAGCTGTTCTCTTTTCTATAGTGGCAGCCCTGTTGCTTTAATCGGCTTGCCTTCCTTCCATGTGACATTGATCTGCTTTTCTCCATTCCATATCAGGCCCTCTGCCCCTATACTTCTACTGTTGGACGTTGACTCCACCTACCTGATGATCCTTGTCTCAGCAATTCTTACAGTATTTTAATTGTTATTATCATCATTATCTGTTTTCACTTGGTTATGAGCCTTAGTTTTTGTCCCCAATTATACTATGTTCTGTTTTTCTGTAATTGTCAACTTTGCACTCTCTGCAATCATTCATCTGATAAGAGAAGTGTTAATTGAGTATTTACTAGATAAGATTAGCCTGTGGCCATGCCTGTGTAGGATTGTCTCATTAATTGATTCATAAGAACTCAGTTACTGTGGACATTTGAGTCTAGCCTGTGGAGGAGACAGGGTGAGCCAGTGAACAACCTTCCTACATTATTTCTGTCTCAAGCTCCTACTTCAGTTCCATCCTTGGCTTTTCTCAGTAATGGACTGAAATGCAATCCAAACAAACTCTTTTTTCCCAACTTGTCTTTGGTCTGAGTGTTTTATTGCAGGAACAGAAAAGAAAATAGCATATTTTCTCATATTTTGTGCTTGGATATTTTATCAGGTACACTACCAAACATATTTCTTATGTTGGTCATGACATGGGAATGTGACCATGTACCAACATAAGAGAAGAAATGATGCTGGAAATATCTGGATTGTTCCCTTATCAAAAAATGTTGCTCTTTCCCCTAATTTTCCTATCTCTTCTTTATGAATCACCTTGTAACCCTCAGATGGCAGCAATGCTCCAGGAACCAATGTACCATATAAGAAAGAAGGTCAATATAAATTGATAATAGTTGTTTGTTAGATGATGAAACATTGATTATCCTTGGGCAGTATTCATCATAATATATGCATTTAGCTTATATGTCACCTAAGCTTGGTGTCTAGATACATTTAGGTGACATATAATTAAGATATGTAAATTATATAATAGGAACAGTTTTTATTCATTATGGGATCTAAATTGAGATGATAGAAAGGAGGGGTGTTTGTTTTCAGTGTGCTCACATGATGTAGTCTCATGGTCATTTGGGATATTTTATATTTGATAAATTACTTTTTACCTTAGTGTAATTTCCCCCTAAGATCAGAAGTTTTCTCTGATCTTATAGTCTTGTTAAAAGTTAAGATGAGATTAGATGATCTCATATTTAGGAATGTGTTATTATAACTACATTTATGTAGCTCCTTGAGAAAGTTTTAATACCATGCTTGATTGATTAAGTACTGGACTATGATTTCTAGGAGTTTAGGGCTATTACAAAAAAGTTTATGATGTATCATAAATATGTAGAATAAGAAATATCCATGTACCCAGTATGGCTTATAAGACGAAAGAGAGGGAATAAAGAGAGAGAAAGAGGAAGAAAGGACATCCACCCAGCCATGAAAAGAAAGAAAACCAGAAGTTCATGGAATGTAGAATATGATTATGGAGAAGAGAATTTTGAGAGTTATTCCATCCAGTCCCCTCTTCATTGCATGAAGCAGGAATGTGACAGCACTATCTTCTGTCTCATGTTTTATTTCACTGACTTTCCACCAGGTTCAAATAAACAAAACTTTGAAAATTGTATATTTAGAAATCAGCAATTGCTTCCAACATTTCTCTACAGCAGTGTGGGTTTGTGCCCAGTGTCTTTCACTTTCTTTTTCTTCTTGAAGAAGAGTTTGCCAAGAAGGATTTGATTTGGCCCACCTTTGGTGCTGCCAGCCTGCCTAAATCTCCCAAGCCTCTAGGTAGTATTGGAAATGTCACCTGGAAGGAGCACAGCCAAGTTAGAAAATCACTGTTTATATTTTCTGTACACACATAGGGACAGGTGTCTTCATCTGTCTGTTGGCAGTTTTGAGTCAAGAGAAGTTTCAGTAAAAATAAATCAGTAAAATTGCATTTGAAATAAAAAGTTTGAAATTCTAGTACACTCTAAATCATGCATACCTAACAGTTGATGTATTTAAGGTTTTCCTTAATACATCTTCTCCAGTTGTGTCTAGAAGACCAGCTTCTGCTGGCTTCCTTCCTGTTTTGTTAGTCACTTCCTCTTATTCAATTTTGTTCATTAGAGGGTGGTGTAACTTATCTAAGGGCTGATTCTATTTCCTAGCAAAACTTCCTTAAAGATATCATCCACAATGAGTTATGAACATTCTCAGTTCTGTATCTTTGACAATGTTCTATACCCACCTAATGAGTTTCCAACTTTACATTCCAGTTAGCAATTGATGACTATGGAAAATTCATCAGATCTGAAACTGGACTTCCACTGACATTCAGGTATCCACCTTGATATAGCTCCTTTGGCAGTCACTTGCCAATCCATTAAGAGATTTTGCTCACTCCACCTTTCTACAGTCAAAATTATTCCAGGCATGTGACCAGGCATCCATATTTTTCCCCCACTATACTATTGCCTGAACCAGTTTCATTTCAATTATTCATGACTTAAGTCGTCTTCAAGTAGTAACCAGAGCAGTCAGTCAACCCATGGTGCTCTTATTTCACAGCCGTTGCAGTTTTCTATTTCACTGTGGATTAGACCTCAATTGCCCTTTTTCCTCATCTCAGCTCATCACCTCTCCCTGTTCACAGCTCTTCATACCTCATTGTTCCATCTTTGATGCTCATTTTCTCACTGAGGTCTACCCTACCCCATACCATAAAAGCCTAACAAACCCCAGATTTATGATTTTCTTTTTTATAATTGGATAGCAGGCTACCAAGAAGAGACTTGATACCCTATGAGCATATACAGGGGGAGGAAGTCCCCCTCAGTCACAGTCATAGGGGAGGGGAGTAAGGGGAAAAAAGGAGGGAGGGAGGAATAGGAGGATACAAGGGATGGGATATAACCATTGAGATGTAATGTGAATAAATTAATAAAATAAAATTAAAAAAATATAGAAACAGCAGCTTCCTATGCAAACCCTTCAGATCCAATCTGTGCTGCCCTATATACTCTTAGATAGTTGGCTATCTTCTGGAATGTTGCCCACATACCCTGACCACATGCTTTAGAAAAGCAACCCTCCCCTCCCAGTCTCTATCAATTTCCCATAATTCTTCAGTTAGGAGTGGGACTTTATGACACACTTCCTCCACATATACGGACATTTTGTCACTTGAATCTGCCCAGGTCCCAGGTGTCTGTAACACCCATTTTAAGTTATTATGTTCAAATGTCCTGCAGTGTCTGGAAAGCACTGCTTTGCTGTAGTCTCCCACTACCTAATGAGCTCTCACTTTATTTGCCCCATTGTTCATGATGATCCCTGAGTCTTAGGAGGAGGGAGGACAATATAGATCTCCCCACCGGGGAGGAACACTCAGCAGTCCAGTCTCTTATTCCTCACACAATGAGCAGTTGTGGGTCTCTGTGTTAATGGGCAATCTACTGCAAAACAAAGCTTCTTGGATAGGTTTTAAAATAACGTGGACAAAAAGTCGGGTGGATACGGAAGGGGTAGAAGATTGAAAATGAGGTGGGAGAGAGAGAGATGAATAAGATCTAGATACAATGTAAGAAATTCTCAGATATCAGCCGGGCATGGTAGCATATACATTTAATCCCAGCACTCCCAGGCATACGCAGGCCAATCTCTATGAATTCAAGGTCAGCCTGGACTACAGTCCAGGATAGTGAAAGCTACACAGAGAAACTGTGCCTCGAAAAACCAAAAATAAAAAATAAAAAAATAAAAAATAGAGAAAAAAGAAAAATAAAGAAAACAAGAAAAATTCTCAGATATCCAATGTATCTTATTTATTTATTCTTCTCTTATACAATATGTCCCAGCTGTAGCCTCCCCTCACTCTCTTCCTCCTAGTGTATCCCCACCTCCTCTCTTCCCCACATCTACTGTTCCTCTGTTTCCCTTCAAAAAATTAGCAGACCTCACCCTGCAATGATGTCAACTGAACTCTGCACAAGATGCAACATATCGAGGCTGAATGAGGCAACCCAGTAGGAGGAAAAAGGTGAGTCAAAGACACTCCCACTCCCATTCATAGGAGTCTAGTAAAAACCACAAGCTACAGAATCACACCATGTGTGCAGAAGGCCTTCTGCAGACCCATGCAGACTCCACGGTTGCAGCTTCAGTCTCCGTAAGCCTCTATAGGCCCTGCTTAGTTGATTCTGTGGACTGTGTACTCCTGGTGTTCTCAACCCCTCTTGTTCCTACAACTCTTCCTCCCCCACTTCTGTGGTATTCAACAAACTCCTAATGTTTAGCTGTGGGTCTCTCTATCTCTATCAGCTCCTGAAGAAAGCCCCACTGATGACAATTGGTCTAAGCACCAACCTATGCATATAGCAGCATATCATTAGGAATAATTTCATTGCCTTTTCTCTTTTCTTTCTTTTCTATTTATTATTATTTTTTTCTTTTCAGGTGTACTCGGTTCTATCCTAGGTCTTTGAGTTATCTAGCATCTGGCCCCTGTCTATCTAGGCAGTGTCAAGCATAGATGCCCTCTCCTGGTGTGGTCATGATGGTAAACCAGCCATTGGCTGGCCACTTCCAAGAGCTCTGAGCCACCATTACCCAGAGCATCTTGCAAGCAGGGCAGGTTGTGGGTAATAGATTTTGGAGCTGTGTTGGTTTCCCCGGCCCATGACAGAAAGCTTATCCTGTCTGTAGAAGGTGGATCATTTAGGATCCATATTCTCCATTACTAGGTATCCTTACTAGGGTCAACCTCATAAGTTCCAGGAAGTTTTCACTACAGTAGAATATCACCTCCTAAATGCCCACCTATTTCAGGCTTAACTACCTGTACTCTCTCCCTCTCTGTCACTCCCTCCTCTACCTGATTATTCCTGTTTCCACCACCACCATCCCCCTTCTACCCAAAAATCTATTTCCTTTTTCCAGAGAGACCCATGCATTCTCTTCAATCTTGTCCAAGTTCTATGGATCTTTGGATGACAGTAAGATTATTCTTTACTTAATAGCTACAGTATATATATTACTGATAACATAAAATGTTTGACTTTCTGTGTCTGGGTTGCTGTGCTCAGGATGATTTCTGTTTGTTATTTTTAGTTTTTACATTTATTATTACACACATATATATAATAAATTACCTACAGCAAGAAGAACCATGAAACAATCAGAAATTATATAAATGTTACATTCATAGTGTTTTGGCTATTTGTATTTGTCAACCTTGAAGAAAACATCTTTCCTTTGTTGGTGTGTCTAAAATTCTGAATGTAAATCGATGTCTATCATATTTTGTCATTATCATCTTAAAACATCTATTTAGACCTAAAAACATCTTAACCCCTAACAACTAAGCTTAATTGTAAGACTAAACTATCTGGTCTTCAATGCCATCAGAGACTTGAGAAGGAATAAAATTAATTGCCTTAATATGCAGGGGGTGCAGGTTAGCAGCTTCCCAAATGAGAAGATGACAGAGACATTTTACTGCCTGAACAGTCACTCAAAACTCTCTATAACGTTGGTGCATCATCTTCAGCCTTCTGACACAGTGTTTCTGACTGACATATTTGTGAAGCAGTAACTATTGAGGACTTGCTTACCCTGTCTTGGCAGAGTTTGGCCACGAACTCTGCCTGCATCCAAGCTTGCCCAGTTTTAGGCAGAAACCTGTCTGTGGCCAAAACAAAGTCATTTTGCCCAGTGACTGGTTTGCCATTTGAAGCCATCTCCATAAGGAGGTTCTTTGATGCTCATCATCTTCTTTGAGTTAGGCTAGGTACTGCCAGGAATTAATTTGTCCCATTGTCAATGAATTTTAAAATTATAATGAAAACATCTTTAAATGCCATATTCTGTAGGTCTCAGGTTTTATAGACCTTATCTAACTGTCTTACCTTATATATTTATAAACTCCTATCAATCTGTTACACTTAGGATGTATGTTCTTGTTATAAAAATAGACTACTAATTGACATGACCATGATTTGATCAATTAACGACTTACTTGTATAACTTTCTTATCCTAAACAGCCTGCAATAGCACTTTTAGAGTTTTGGAAGTAAACCTTGTATTATAATTCAGATGTTTGTTTCTTTGTTCAATCCAACTGTCTGCAATTTTCATGAAATTATTTTGTCAAATAACTGAGTAATACTCCACTGTGTAAACTTACCACATTTTCTTTATCCATAGTGTAGTTGGACATATAGATTGTTTCCAGTTTGGGGCCATTATGAATAAAGATGCTATGAAGTAGCTGAGCAAAAGTCCTTCTGGTAGGTGAGGACTCTTTTGGGTATGTGCCAGAGTAGCATAGGTGGATCTTGAAATAGATTGATTGCTAGTTTTATGAAGAAGTGCCATATTGATTTCAACAATGGTTGTACAAGTTTACCCTCCTGTCAGCAATGGAGGATTATTCCCCTTGCTCCACATCCTCTACTTGTTACTTGTGGTTTTTATCTTAGCCGTTCTGACAAGTGAAAAGTAGAATCTCAAAGGAAATTTCATTTCTCCAATGGCTAACGACTTTTAACATTTCTCTACATGTTTCTCAGTCATTTCAGATTCCATTAATAAGTATTTTTTGTTTCAGTCTGTGCTTCATTTGTTAATTGGATTCTTTGGTTTGTTAATGTCTACCTTCCTGTGTTCATTATATATTTTGGATATTAGCTCTCTATTTAATATGGAGCCGATGAAATTATTCCCCCATTCTCTAGGCTGCCGTTTTGTTCTTTTGATGTTGTCCTTTGTCTTACAGAAACTTCAATTTCATGAGGTTCCATTCATTAATTGTTGGTCTTAGTGCTTATACTGTTCCCATTTTCTCTTCTTTTTTTATTTTTTTCTCCTTTATTAATTTATTCTTGTTACATCTCAATGGTTATTCCATCACTTGTATCCTCCCATTCTTCCCTCCCTCCCATTTTCCCCTTATTCCCCTCCCCTATGACTTGTCCTGAGGGGGATTACCTCCCCCTGTATATGTTCATAGGGTATCAAGTCTCTTCTTGGTAACCTGCTTTCCTTCCTCTGAGTGCCACCAGGCCTCCCCCTCCAGGGGACATGGTCAAAGGTGAGGCACCAGAGTATGTGAGAAAATCTATCTGGTGCTATCTCAGAAAAATGGGAATAAGGCTTCCTCAAGACCCAGCTATTCCAATCCTTGGAATATACCCAGAAGATGCTCCAGCACACAACAAGAACATTTGCTCAACCATGTTCATAGCAGCCTTATTCATAATAGCCAGAACATGGAAACAGCCTAAGTGTCCCTCAATAGAAGAATGGATAAAGAAACTGTGGTACATATACACTATGGAATACTATTCAGCTATTAAAAACAAGGAATTCCAGAAATTTGTGGATAAATGGATTGAGCTAGAAATTATCATAATGAGTGAGTTAACCCAGAAGCAGAAAGACTCAAATGGTATATACTCACTTATATCTGCATATTAGCCCAAGGGGCATGTCCCACGAAAGCCTTCACTTACCAGGAAACTGAGACAGAGGGGAGGACATTCTAGTGGGACTCTAGATGAGAGAATCATGGGAGAATGGCAAAGTAGAAGGATCCAGAGGGTCCTAGAAGCCTACAAGTAGAACATTATGATAGGCAGATTTGGGCACAGGGGTCCTGCTCAAACTAAGGCACCCATTTTCTCTTCTAACAGGTTCTGTGTATTGAGATCTTTGATACGTTTGGAATTTAATTTTGTGCAGGGTGATAAAAATTTGCGTTCTCATCTTGTTAGCCTGTTTATCCTTTCTCTGAGTGCCACCAGCCCTCCCCACCAAGGAGAGCTGGTCAAATATGGAGCACCAGAGCTCATGACTGAGTCAGTCCCTGATCTCCACTCACTTGTGGAGAATGTGCTGACCATTGGCAAGACCTGAATATGGGTTCAATGTTTACTGCATGTATTATCCTTGGTTGGTGCACTGGGTTGTACAGACCCCCCCCAGGTCCAGATCCTCCCATCATGATGATCTTCTTGTGGCTTTCTAGGACCCTCTGGATCCTTTTATTTCCCCATTGTCCTCGTCTAGAGTCCCAGTAGGAAGTCCTCACATCTATCCCGATCTCTTGGTAAGTGAAGGCTTTCATGGGACATCCCTTTTGGGCTAGTGTCCAATGATAAGTGAGTATATACCATGTGAGTCTTTCTGGGTCTGGGTTAACTCACTCAGAATGATCATATCTAGTTCCATCCATTTGCCCATAAATTTCAGAATTTCTTTGTTTTTAATAGCTGAGTAATATTCCATAGCGTAAATGTGCCACAGTTTCTTTATCCACTGTTTGACTAAGGGACATTTAAGTTGTTTCCAGGTTCTGGCTATTATGAAAAAGGCTGCTATGAACATGGTTGAGCATATGTCCTTGCACAAAACTCAAGTCCAAGTGGATTAAAGATCTCAACATAAAACCAGACACACTAAATCTGTTAGAAGAAAAAGTGGGGATGAGCCTGGAACTCATTGGCACAAGAGACAATTTCCTGAACATAACTCCAAAAGTCCAGGTTCTAAGGTCAACAATTAACAAATGGGACCTCATGAGGCTGGGAAGCTTCTTTAAGGCCAAAGACAGTGTCAACAGAACAAAGCTACAGTCTACTGACTGGGAAAGGATCTTCACCCACCCTACATCTGACAAAGGTCTAACATCCAAAATATATAAAGAGCTCAAAAAACTAAACTTCACCAAACCAAATAAACCAATTAAGAAATGGGGCTCAGAATTAAACAGAGAAGTCTCAACAGAGTAGCATCAAATGGCTGAGAAACAAAGAAATGCTCAACATCCTTAGTCATCAGAGAAATGCAAATCAAAACAACTGTGAGATTCCATCTTACACCTATCAGAATGGCTAAGATCAAAAACTAAATGACAGTATATGCTGTCAGGAATGTGGAAGGGGAACACTCCTTCATTGCTGGTAGGAGTGCAAACATGTACAACCACTTTGGAAATCAATCTGGTGCTTTCTCAGAAAACTGAGAATAGGATCACTTCAAGTTCCAGCTATTCCACTCCTTGGAATATACACAGAAGATGCTTCACCACTCAACATGTATAAAATTTAAGATATTGCCAATACTAAGCACCACTAAAATGTAGAAAATAAAATATAAAATTTATTCCAATATAGTCAGTGAAGATGTTTTAAGGTCACCTTCTTAACTTCTTCCTACTTACCACTGATTATTGCCACTTACTATTGCTTTCCATGTTACCTAAAGGCTCAATATCAAATTTACTTTTTTCTACATTATGTAGGAAGTGATAATGCTTTGTATTACAGTCCTCTTGTAGAGATATTATTCCATATTCTTAACTTAAAATGAAGCAACTTAGCCAACATTTGATAAGTACTTAATAAGTACCAAGGCCTGAAGTTATAGGTTCTATAGCAAAAGAAACAAGAGAAACAAAAATAACTAGCTTATTCTATAACAGAAAACTCTACAATAACATTAGAAACAACAACAAAAACACAGTAGATAGTCAGTTTTCATAGCACTGAAAGATACTATGCAAACTACGGTAGGTGTGAAATAATCAAATCTTAACTGCCTGTGAACCATATGAGATACATTAAAAAGTTGCAAGGCAAAATATGCTGACCAGTACAATCATGGCATGAATGTTACAGGTGTAACCAACCACTTTCCTTATAGACTTAAGGCTAGTTCTTCAAGACAGTATTCATATTTAATGCATCTTTGATGCTACTAAAAACATGTGGCTGGGTAGGATATGTACAGTAAGGGAGAACAGGCAATTATTATTCTATTAAATGTAAATTTTTGAACTAGTCCCTAAGTACATAGCTTTACATAAATAGATGTGTATATCAGTGTTCATCAGAGGTGATTCTCTTTATAGTATATAGTAACAGACTTACAACTGCTCAACATGAAGAGAAGAAAAGACTATAGAATGAGGTGGATTTTTGCAGTTTCTTTTAAAACTCAGTTGTGTCATGTGATTTTTTTTTTGGAAGCTGTCTCATTAAAGGGCACATGATGTTTTCCTGGAAGCTGTCTCCTGTGTGGGGTGTGATTTTGTCCAGCTGAAAACATCCATGGTTGGACTCTGAGAAGAGAATATAAGTAGAAGACCGCATACAGTGACAACACTTTTGTGTCACTGTGCCTTGCCATGGTTTACATCACTTTGCTGGTCGTCATGTTGTTGCTTGGTGTTTGTTATTTGGCTGGACTGCTGGTATCCTGACAGTGAAAAGTGGAATCTCCCCAAGGAACTACTTATAGAAAGGCCCACAACCTCCTTTTCCTATTAACCTTCCTTCTCCTCTACCTCTTGTCAGTGGGTTGAAATGAAGGTAGGAGCCTTTAAGAAACCTAAATAAAGTAGTTTTTTTAAAAATCTAAGGCTACAATAGAATGCTTAATCTTAAATGGGACATCTATATTACATCTCCTCTTCCTATGGCTCAGACATCCCAGTAGAAGTTGGGAAGAAAGATGGTAAAAACCAGACAGTGAATAACTACAACAGACCAGTGTTTTCCAAATATGACAGTACAATCACTAGGAGGTTGTATGTGGCCTTGGAGAGGCTACCCATTAATCCAGTATACGGTCCTACATCCATGCACATATGGATGATACCAAGTGGACTCAGTTGTAAAAAGGGTGCACAGAAAATGAAAATAAATAGATAGGAGAAAGGTCAAAAATTGAAGAGGAGGAACTGTTGATCAAAATTTACTATGGTCAGGTGTGAAATGCTCAAGCAATAAAAAGAAAACAAAAGGAAGACCATTAGTTTCTGAGTTCAGCTCTTTTCATTTTCTAAGATGCACAGTCTGTTGATTGATAAAGAACCTTCTATACGTAGCTCTAATTCCACATAGATTGTTAAGCGCTTTAGTAAAGGCCCATACCAAGCATGGGAGGAAGTGATTAATCACTACCATTACCACATCTTTAAAATCAATTTATCAAGATCCTACTTTTCCAATGAAAGGAAATTTTCCAAGCACTTAGATCTAAAACATATGTCTATAAGTTTATCCTTTAGCCACTTGGACATGGGCTGTTTCTCCTAGTTTGTTGTATATGATCTTATTTTATTTTTCTTTTCATATTTTCTTTCTTCTATTTGGTCAATACAACCTAAAAGGCTAGAAAATATTACCTCTAAATGGCCAAATTATAAGAGGAAAATACCTAAAAATAAATAAACAAATAAATAAAAATAAAACAAAACAAAAGAACAACAACAACACAACAACAACTCTATTTGACAAGGCAAACTTCTCCACCGGGCTCCATCTAATGTAAGGCATCCTTGTCCAGAGTGAAAGAAATTAACACAATTGAGTGAGTCATGAAGAAGGTGAAGAGGATGAACCAAGGAAATGGAAGAAAGTAAAATCCAAAGGAAGATACAAAGTGAAGAGAAAGTTCATGCTTGTCAGGGAAGCAGCCACAGCTCATTCTCTGTTAGAGGCCTGACATTCCTGTCCTTCTCCCACTGACAAACTCTCAAAAGAAGGGAAAGGTGAAATCTAAAATTGGAAATGGTAAAAATAGGAAGAAAGAAAGAACACAGAAGTTAGAAGCATGCAATGTTTTCCTAAATTTAAGTTTCAGTCCTACAGACCATTTCTGATTAGAACATAAATTATTTCTTCTTAGTAACAAAGGCTGGAAGAGAAATATAAAAATAATAAAAAAATTTAAAATAGTTGTTTGTAACTGGAATGATTTTTGTGGCTCTTTTATATGCTAAATTTACTCCGTGATTTTTTTTTTATCATATGCTAACTTAAATAGGAGTCAGCATGCAACAAGATACATACAAATAGAGCCAAAATGTACTGTTGAATATATTCAATGCCTCCCAAAGATGGGATAGCTTATAAAGGAAGTTATGATATTAGGGTATTTTTTAAAAATCTTACACAAAGAATAATTTAATATGACTATGTTGTCTGAGCAAACTCACAGAAAAACACAGGCAATTTGAAATTATTATACTTAAAACAAGTAATAAGAAAGTCATTAAGGCTGAGTACTATTCCATAGAGTAAATGTACCACAGTTTTCTTTATCCATTCTTTGACTGAGGGACACTTAGACTGTTTCCAGGTTCTGGCTATTATGAATAAGGCTGCTATGAACATGGTTGAATATATGTCCTTGTGTGCTGAACCATCTTCTGGGTATATTCCAAGGAGTGGAATAGCTGGGTCTTGAGAGAGCCTTATTCCCAGTTTTCTGAGCTAGCACCAGATAGATTTCCAAAGTGGTTGTATTAGTTTGCATTCCTACCAGCAATGAAGTAGTGTTCCTCTTTCTCCACATCCTCGCCAGCATGTGGTGTCTCTTGAATTTTTTATCTTAGCCAATCTGATGGGTGTAAGATGGAATCTCGGAATCTTTTTTTCATTTGCATTTCTTAGATGACTAAAGACACTGAACATTTCTTTAAGTGTTTCTCAGCCATTCAATATTCCTCTGTTGAGATTTCTCTGTTTAGTTCTGAGCCCCATTTCTCAATTGAGTTATTTGGTTTGGTGGTGTTTAATTTCTTGAGTTCTTTATATATTTTGGATATTAAGCTTGTGCAAGATGTAGGGTTGGTGAAGATCTTTTCCCAGTCTGTAGGTTGTCAGTTTGTTCTGTTGACAGTGTCTCCTGCCTTACAGAAGATTCTTAGCCTCATGAGGTCCCATTTAGTGATTGTTGACCTTAATGCATGGGCTGTTGGAGTTCTGTTTAGGAAGTTGTCTTCTGTGCCAATGTGCTCCAGGCTCTTCCACACTTTTTCGTCTGACAGGTTTAGTGTCTCTGGTTTTATGTTGAGGTCTTTAATCCACTTGGACTTGAGTTTTGTGCAGGTTGACAAATATGAGTCTAATTGCATTTTTTACACATAGACATCCAGTTAGACCAGCACTATTTGTTGAAGATGTTATCCTTTTTCCATTGAAAAGATTGGCTTCTTTGTGAAAAAATCAAGAGACCATGTGTGTGTGGATTCATTTCTGGGTCTTCGATTTGAGTGTATTGATCAACCAGCCTATTGCTGTGCCAGTACCTTGCTGTTTTAATTGCTGTTGCTCTATAGTACAGTTTGAGATCAGGTATGGAGATTCCTAGGGAGGATCTTATAATACACAGCTATTAAAAACAAGGCAATCCTGAAATTTTTGGACAGACAGATGGAACTAGAAAGAATCATAATGAGTGAATTAACACAGAAGCAGAAAGATTCAAATGGTATATACTCACTTATAATTGGACACTAGCCCAAGGGACATGTCCCATGAAAGTCTTCACTTATCAGGAAAGTGGGATATCTGTGAGGACATCCTACTAGGACTCTAGATGGGAGAAGTATGGGAAAATGGGGAAATAGAAGGATGCAGAGGGGTCCTAGAAACCTACAAGAAGAGCATTATGATGCGCCCAGCATTATCTGGGTCCAGAGGTTCTGCTCAAACTACGGCACCAACCAAGGGTAATACATGCAGTAAACATCAAACCCTTACCCAGATCTAGCCAATGGACAAGATATTCTCCACAGTTGAGTGGAGAGTGGGGACTGACTTTCAAACAAACTCTAGTGTCCCATATTTGATCACGTCCTCTTGATGGGGAGGCCCAGTGACACTCAGAAGAAGAATATCAGGGTACCAAGAAGAGACTTGATACCCTAGGATCATATATAGGGGTAGGAGGTTCCCCTCTGTCACAGACATAGGGGAAAGGAATAGGGTGAAATGGAAGGGAGGGAGGAACGGGAGGATATAAGAGATGGGATAACAATTGAGATGTAATACAAATAAATTAATTTTAAAAATTATTAAGCAAGTGGAAAAAAAAGGAGGGTCATTAAAGCAATTTTCTTAAACTCAGATGATTATTATCTTGGGAAGAATTAAGAAAAATTTAAAGAAAAGATGGGAATGACCCCAAAGTGTATATGAAGGGCACATCACCAAAAGACTGTCTGGTTCTGGTTCTAACTTACAAATCAGTGATAGTCATCTAAGCATATTTCTAATGACAAAAGTAGGGAGCAAAGTGGAATGTGCATTATGTCTTTTAAGAAGTCCCTTTAAAGGATGTGGAGATCAATTACCAATCTCTAGTAACTTCTATGTACCAGATATCTGGCTCTTACTGTCTTTTTTTATTCGATAGAATCAATCACGGGCATCTCAGAAAATGTGATGTATTTTCTAATACTGATCATTAGTAATCACCTGCATGCAGTTCTTATCTTTGCAGCATGCAGCAACATTTAATTTCTGAGATACCTTGAAATACGATAAGGTTACTTGATAGTGCTGGCCAGCAGAAGGCAAGCAAAAAGGAAACGAGCCATTTAACAAATAAGACAGTGTCAGATATGTATGATGTTTCCACACTTTTTTTTTTAGTCTCCAGAATGAAAGCAGAGACTACTCTGCTTTCAAAACCAACCACAGAATTGGATTCACCTGTTAGCCACTCAAGAGCCACATCACTCACACTGGACTTAGCAAATGAAATCAATCTCTCATTAAATCACTAAAATTTCAGTTGTTGGCACCAAGACAAGTAGAGAGTTTCCTAAAACATTTATTAGATTATACAGTGGGCAAATGATGGAACTGAAACAGTTCTTTCTGGCTTGAAAAGACGAAGCTCTTTCCAGTCTTTCATATCTGTACCAGGAAAGCTGATTTCAGGTGTACTGATTGAACAGTACATGTTCTGTAAACTCAGAATAAAGACTGATTCATTGTGGCTGGGTTCAAGTATGATTGCAGCAGAGTGGATTTGGACTTACTTCTTTAACATAATGCTATAGAAGATAGGCATATATGAAAACAACAACAACAACAACAACAAAACAGATTCTAGAGATGGACAAGCCAATAGTTTACAAGAGAAGTTATAAAATGATCTGTTGTGAGATGAAGGTGAAAGAGTCTATTTTCCTGGAATGATCAATGTCAGATGGTGGAACTCAAAGGTAGGTATTGAAACAACCTGTAGGCAAAGCATTAGGGTGAAAGAAATGAGCTTCTCAAAGCAAAACCTCTGAAGGCAACTATGTTTCAGCTGAAAACAAAAACTTTCATTCTCAAAAGTTTGGAGGTGTCTTTGATACTTTCAGAGACCTTTCCCAGCTCTTTCTCCGGTTTCTCTTTGAGCTGTGTCATTAGTGGTTTTCCTTGAGAAATTTAAAGCAATGGTCGAATGCCAATCGCCCCTCTTTTTTCTCTTCTTGTATGCTTTTGGTACCTATATGCATAAATCTTTGTATGTGTGTCAGCCAGAGGTTGAAGTCAGGCAGACTTTGTTTTATTGATAAAGGGTGTTTGACTCAACCCAGAGCTCAGCAACTTGTCTGAACCAGCTGTCCTGGAAGCCTGAGGACTCTGCCTGTCTGTACCTCAACAGCTCTGGGATTACACATTAGGGCTATAGTACCCTTCCGTTGTGTATCCGAACTTGGGTCTTCATGCTGCAAAGAGCATTTTACTGACTGATCCATCTACCTGTCCCCAGGCATTAGAGATTTAAATGAATGGCCTAGTGATGTCAAGTAGAGGATGACATATAAAGATTTTAGTCACTGATGTTACTCCTTTGAATAATCCAGCTTCTGCTTTTGTGAAAGATGTCAACCGCTATACAGTACAATAATTAGCTTAGCCATAAAGGGTGGGTACTGCAGTGATCGACTTTCAAAAGGCTTATTGAAAAAGAATCTCTCTGTGTAACCCATGATTACCTAGAACTTGCCAAAGAGTCAAAGCTTGAAATTGATCTTGAAATTGGCAATCCTTCTGTCTCATCCTCACAAATGCTGAGATTATAGTTGCCTTCTGTTACATAACATTTCCTATCCCTGATTTCCAAGAATCCCTCACCCATCCAGTCTCCTTATGGCAAGGTCTGTTATTTCTATTCAAAGCCTTTCCCTCTTAGAAAGGCCCTCTCCGGAGGCAGTGGAAAGGTAGCATACATGACTGCATATGAACATATGCATATACTCGCTGTCTGATAAATGCCAGCAATCTGTTGAACACTAAAGATTATATAAATCTTAGCAGCTTTGCTGATGCTTCATACACAAACAGCTGTTCTTTCTTGATCGTCTGATTAAATATGCTGTAAAATTTCTCCCAAGAAAATCTCACCAAAGTTCATTCCAGCAAATCTTCTCTAACATCCTTCCAGAAGCTTCAGCTTCTAAGCAGTCTAAGGAAAAAGTCAACCAGCAGCATTTTTGCCAAAAGGTCTGATTTCTCTTTTCTGGAGGTGAGACATTTATAATGTCAGACTAAGTGTCCTAGTCTTGGCTCACTCCCTAACCCACAGTCAGTCACTCAACAACTCTAAAAGAAACATTTGTTGTAACTATGGCTAAAACCTTATGTGGATTGAAATATGTTTTTAAAGTAGGACTCTCACTCTCTGAATATGTTTTCATATCATATTTGTGCTGGTTTACTATTTATACATTTCTCACTAAGTAGAACAATTGCAAGCTACATAAACACAAACAAAGCCAGAAAACATCTTCTCCGAGACTAAGGTTATCAATCTGATATTAAAGCCACTAAACCACCAATATCTGAAAGCATTCAATGTGGAATACCTGAACAATTATTTGAAAGACTGCTGACCACAGGAGCAGGGATCTCCTTAAGCCTATGAAAGAAATTTGAGGACTTTCCTATAGCCTGATGTTTAATTTGAAATCACATCTTAAAAGAGGTTTCTTTTATTTGAAGCTTACCAAGCTAGCCTATCTTATATCATATGCCTCTTATTTATGAATCTATGATGCCCCAAAGTTAGCATTATCATCTTTGACTCCCAATCTTAACTCTAAGAAACTAAAGGTTTCAATTTTGATCATTTTATCTTCAGAAAATATCATACCTCTTGCTATCAATGAATAAAATACATTGTTGATCAAATACAAACTAAACTTTAAAAAGACATTACATACAAATGAATTATGATCATGGGAGAAGTACATAGAAATCACACTACACTCTTTGAGAGAATACTAGCAAATGTTATATTTACTTTTCTGCCACAAGACGTTTTATATACTATTTCAAAGCCTGGAATCCTTTCCACAGTGCCTTTCTTCAAGGCAGCTAACCCACATATCACCATGTGGTGATACTGTGCTCCTTTGGAAAACCTTTCTTTGGCCACCATGACTAATCCAGTCCTTACCAAAATTCCTGTATACTCAGTACATCTCTCAAAAAACCTTTGACCTTTATAACTTCCATATCATTCTATATCATGCCCCCTAGTAGTCATCAAGCCCTATAGGAGCAGGACTCAGGACAGTTTAGAAAATAATTGTCTGGGAATATCACAGTGCTAGTAACATCAAGTAAATATGATTTTGATTTGATGCATGAATGAATAAATAACTCATTTCTTTTATAGAGAAAAAATCTCACAACATATCCCTGGATGGCCTGAAACTTGCTATGTTGATCAGGATACCCTTGAATTCACAGAAATTCACCTGGTCTCTGCTTCCCAGTGTTGGAATCAAAGCTGTGTGTCACCACACTAGGTTGGAAAAAACTTTAAGTCAATAAAATAAGGTATTATAATAGTAAGGAAATCAATAATATTTCAATTTTATCTGGAAAATTGAATATGTTTTGTTGATTAGTAATGATCTTAGGAAATCACAAAAAGAAATTTACTATATTTTATAATTGCTTGGTCTGATCCATTATGAGTATGATTTTTCCTTTATTGGTTAATCTAGTTTCCTGTATGCCAAGAACCTTTCTGGTATGGATTTTGATCTTCAGAATTAATATATTCAACAAGAGAAATACTCTGTGAAAATACCCACCCCTAGGTCATTTGTCAAAATATCACTTGCTTTCTATTATTTTATTTATAAACTGTTCTTTTGTATTTAGTTACCATTGAGTGATAATCCCAAAGCAGACAGTATTTGTAGACAAACTCATTCATTGACACATATACCCATTCTTCATCCTTTTGTGATGATTACTAGATTCTAGTACTTTTCTCAGTATTGCATTTGGTGTACCTATGTGTAAAGCTGAATAGCAGGCATCATTGAAAACTCAGTGTCTACTCCTTCACAGTACTGTTTCCTTGGAAACAACAGAATTAAGATAAATGTGGACTGTTGTGCCTGCCTCATCTGCTGTGTGGAACTACACCAGGGATTAGAGTCCCTGGGATTTGACATGAAAGCCATGGACCTACATCAATAGATATGCTAAGAAGATCATCAACGGACATTTTCTGACTCAAATGACCCTCACTGATATTTTTAAAAATAAAGGCAGTCACGTTTGTCTTATAATGGGCAAGGCCCCACCCAAAATTTCTGAACTTGAGTAGATATTGAATTTCCTACGAGAAAAAGTGTGCAATCAATGCAGAACTGTCTGTAATAGTAAACTCAATGATAACATTGACTTGACATTTTTGCCATGAGATCCTAGGCCTACTCAGTCCTGTAACAGCAAATGTGGAGTTACATCACAACAAGGTGAACCTCGCAAGCCAGAACTATATCACCTGAGGGAACTATTTATGACATCAAGCTTAAAGCCTAGGAAGGACATAGTTCTATGTGCTCAAGTCAGAGCAAGATCTCATTTTTCAAAGGCAGAGGCCTAGGGCCTCTTGATGTTCAGGTCAGATTCTTATAGCTGTCAACTTTGAATACAAGCAGCCCATTCCTCAGAAGATAGCTTAAGAGATCTTAAAGTTCAGGTGTTAGGTCCGTGTCTTTTAATAATTGAGCTTTTTTTTTTTTTCAGAGATCAAGGTCTGTAGTTCTCACATTCTGCAGGGCCAGCCCTCTAGTTTCTGTTTGCAGATTTTCTCTGGAACATGTCACCATCATGCTGCTGCTAAAAGCTCCAGGAGCTGATTTGTTCTTTGAACAGCCTTCTTACCACTTCTCCGTGATGAAGATAATGAAGTAAACACTGGAAGGCGATTGTGACAGAAAGCTTAACTGGAGTTAACATCACAGAACTGGAGGTGATGGTGGTGGTGGTAGTGGTGATGGAGGTGGTGGTGGTGGTGCTGGTGCTGGTACTGGTGCTGGTGATCATGGTGGAGGTGGTGGTGGTTGTTGAGGTGGTGGTAGTGGTAGTGGTGGTGGTGGTGGTGGTGGTAGAAGTGGTGGTGGCAGTGGTGGAGATGGTGGTGGTGGTGGTCATGGTGGAGTTGGTGGTGGTTGTTGAGGTGGTAGAAGTGGTGGTAGTGGTGGAGGTGGTGGTGGTGGTGGTGGTGGTGGAGGTGGTAATGATAGAGGTAGTAGAAGTGGAAGTGGTGTAGGTGGTGTGGTGGTGGTGCAGGTGGTAGAGGTGGTGGAGGTGGTGCTGGTGGTGCTGGTGGTGGTAGTGTCATCTAGAGTTCAATGGACCTTGCTTGATCAGAGGAGTTTTCAAAAGTGGGTGTAAGTTCCCCAGGGCAGTCATGACTGAATCAAGATCTCCTGAAGGAGGAGTGTCATGAAAGCAGCAGCTTTAGTGACAGCAGGGCTCAGAACCAGAATCAAGTTTCATTAGAGAACTCAAGGAATGTTCTGCAGGGATGACATTCTGGCCAGTTGACAATATGGTGCTGCTTAGTTGACAAATCCTTGCTCAAGGGAAACAGACACATGGGAAGGGTCTGTAAGCTCTCCAGCAAGTGACCATATGGTTCACACTTAACTGGATATTTAAAGAAAAGGCTTGTTACAACAAGGATATCACAGACTTAAAATTTTTAATAGTATATCACATGTTCAGCTCCAAGTCAAATATTTTTAGGCAGAATTGCTTTCTTCTTATCTGTCTTACTATGTCATATCATTCTGGCTTTTCCTTCAGGCTTTGTCTCCTCTTTCATAGATCCCATTGCTCTACAGAGATGATGGTGGTCGTCATTACAATAGAATGCCGACCAAGAGCATATCCCGATCCTCCCATGTCTTGCATTCATAGCTTTGTAAACTCATTTCCATTTTATATCAGTTTATTCTTCTGCAAGGTTAACTAACATGTGATAAATAATAGAAAAACTAGCTGCCAGGATTGGGTGTTGAAATGACATTAATAATGAAATGGGTGCTTATCCATGTTCATACCCAAGTGACTAAAACTCATTGTGATTTAGAGGGTCACAAAAGAGGAGGATGGGTATGAATGTGATCAAAACACATTATGTACATCCATGAAATGACATAACCAAACACTTTACTATGTATAATAAGTATTACTATGTATAATAAGGTAATGAAACATTAAGAACCAACACACAATTATGCATAATTGAGATGATATGAGAGTTTTAGATACATAATGTAAATATGTATGTATATAATTTTAACATTCTCAAAAAAGGCCAGTTATTAGCTGTAATTTTAATCATATTCATATCACAACTTAATACTTTTTATATCTTTATAGTCCATACTAATAACATATTAGATCATTAGCTTAAGAAGACAAAATTGAACAGAAGAACTATAAATTCCAAGTAGTCATGAGAGAAAATTAAAAAAAAAAAAAGAATGTGCAATCCATGGTAGTTGTTTTCCCTAGAGTGAATAAACAATATGTTTATGATACAGTGGGGCAGCAGAATTCACAAAAAGCAAGGAAAACAAAGGACTTACCAAAGTCACCATGGTGACCCAAACAAATCATTTCAATTGGCACAATCTGTGTCATGTTTTTCCTCCCTGTTTTAGAAAGGATCTTTCACAGATGAACATGTCTTTCTTTCATTCTGAGGGCATTTGCTTTTTCCTCTCTAGACTGTGAAATTCAGATGAGATAAGTTATAGGCTTATTTGTAGTTCTAATTTTTTTCCACTAAATTTCCTCAAAATAAGGAAAATTAAGTGAAGAACTACCATGGGCCTCATATCACTAGAGCATGTAGATGTGAGTGTGCATACACACACACACACACACACACACACACACACACACACGCACACACATACACACCACATGTACATAGTTCTTTCACCAAAGTGGGGTGAGTGAAGTTGCATAACTCATCTTCCCTTTTAATTAATCATCTCAGAGTTTTTTTTATTTTAATATGTGTGTAACTTGTAGTCTTCATCTTGCTATTTTAAATTTTGTGAACAACTTGTCATTTGCCTGTGTCAAAACTGAATGTTGAGCTTGTCCCAGAATCTAAAGTCATGTTTGTCTCCCACACAGTCCAATTTTGAAGTGTTTTCATGACATTTTCATTGGTTCAATAAATTACTCTGCAGTATATGCTTGCCTTTCCTCCACCCTTCCCTGTGGCAGAAATAAATAAATAGCTACAAATGAATCTGCACTCAGCTGTGGAGATGCTCCTAGCAGCCTCTCACCCACGTTCGTCCAACTCACCTGGCAGCTGTTTGCTGAGATCATTTCAACTGAAGGTAAAAATCACTTTGAGCCAGGGATGTTCGTTGGCATTGTCTGTGCTATATTGTGACAAACTTTCCTCAAGTTCCACAGATGTGCTGTGGATGATTCAAACTACTTTGTCATTCATTATGTTCATGCAAGAGTTTAACTTGAGGGGGCTGGTTTAGGAATAAGTAATTGCCTTTCCACAGCTGAGTAGGAATTCTTTGAGCTAGAACTCTCTGGGGCTGGGGGATGCTATGGGAACATTCTTAGACAACAAGCCTACAGTTATACGAAATAGGCTGGAAAAGCTTATCTATGAAAAGTCTCATTACAGCAATTCATTATCATCACAGTCTCCTGTCTCCTGCAGATGGACTCCAGTTGAGAAGTTAACATGATACCTAGTCTTCATCTTAACCCCCCCACCAAAAAAAATGATGTTGCAGAGAGATGTATAATTTCAAGGTCAAATGGTTTTATTCTTACTATTACTCTTAATTGTTTTAAGAATTGTCACAGGTACGTGGCTCCCTCCCGATCCACTCAACCTCACACAGTAAAGTGACCATGCCAGAGTTCCTGGTTGTATTTTTCCAAAACATGAATTTGGCCGTAAGATAATGATAACAATAGTGTCAAAACTGAGAATGCATCCACTCTATTTATTTGAAGCAATCTGAGATCAGATGGTTATTTGTGAGGATGACTTATGCATTCCATTTAGTATTCATAAGAAAAAATGTTCAAAAGGGGCTAGAGGTAGAGAAGTCCCTAGTATCCTAGTGCTTTCACTCTTACCAGGAAACCGAGATTATCATAGACTCCACCCCACTTTGTCAACGACAGTACACATTCTGAGGTTCTATTAATATTTTGTTCTACAGATGTCAGCATTACCACTTCATACCCAGACTGATTCACCAAAATGGAGTCTTCAAATGGCAGCATAACTGTTCCCTTCAAATAGTTCTGCTGGAAAGGCCTCTCACCACAATCTACATACAAGAATGCTCAAGATCACTTCTAAAATATTTTATAGAGAGAAATAGCAAAGGTTTGATATGCTATTGGAAACATAAATGCTTTTAGATATAACAGTATAATTTGCCTACAATATGTGAAGATCTGGTTTGGTGTGTTTTGATGAGTTTTAAAATGTTGATAAATTTATACATCTCTGAAAATATCAAAGCCTTTGTGGCACATTTCTAGCTTGCAAATGGGCTAAAGAAACCTAAAGAAGGCTATTTAAGCCCATCTTTCCAAGTGTGAATTTTGCACATGGACAGAAATAGAACAAAGATATAGAATCAGGCACCCATATGTTTTCATTTTAAACTTTGTTTTACTGAGAATTTTCTGCTGGATGCTTCTAAAGTGAAGATTCTGAACTAGGTATTTTATATGCATTCGTTTCATATATATTTATCTTAACACTGGAAATGCTATTATCCACATCTTAAGGATGTGAGAAAGCAAGAATGGAGAATGTAACCAACTAGCCCATGATCTCATAGCTACAATGCCAGACCTGGATTTTAAACTAATTAATGCAAAGCCTGATCTCCTCTTTTCTGATTTAAAAAGAAAGACAGCATTGAAAACTGGGATCCGGATCAATAGAATAGAATCGAAGACTCAGAAATGAATCCACACACATATGGTCACTTGATTTTTGACAAAGAACCCAAATCTATTCAATGGAAAAAAGATAGCATATTCAACAAATGGTGCTGGTCTAACTGGATGTCTACATGGAGAAAAATGCAATTGGACCCATATTTGTCACCATGCACAAAATCATGTCCAAGTGGATTAAAGACCTCAACATAAAACTAGAGACACTAAATCTGTTAGATGAAAAAGTGGGGAAGAGCCCGGAACATATTGGCACAGGAGACAACTTCTTGAACAGAATACCAACAGCCCAGGCCTTAAGGTCAACAATTAATAAATGGGACCTCATGAGGCTGAAAAGCTTCTGTAAAGCAGAAGGTACTGTCAACAGAACAAAGCAACAGTATATAGACTGGGAAAAGATCTTCACCAACCCTACATCTGAAAAAGGTCTAATATCCAAAATATAAAAAGAACTCAAGAAATTAAACACCACCAAACCAAATAACCCAATTGAGAAATGGGGTTCAAAATTAAACAGAGAATTCTCAACAGAGGAATATCGAATGGCTGAGAAACACTTAAAGAAATGCTCAACCTCCTTAGTCATCAGGGAAATGCAAATCAAAACAACTCTGAGATTCCATCTTACACCCATCAGAATGGCTAAGATCAAATATTCAAGTGACACCACATGGTGGCGAGGATGTGGAGAAAGAGGAACACTCCTTCGTTACTGGTGGGAATGCAAACTAGTACAACTACTTTGGAAATCTTTCTGATACTATCTCAGAAAACTGGGAATAGGGCTTCCTCAGGACCTGCTATTCCACTCCTTGGAACATACCCAGAAGATGTTTCAGCAACAACAAGGACACATGCTCAACCATGTTCATAGCAGCCTTATTCATAATAGCCAGAACATGGAAATAGCCTAAGTGCTCCTCACTAGAAGAATGGATAACGAAACTGGTACACTTACACTATGAAATACTACTCAGCTATTAAAAACAAGGAATTTCCAAAATTTGTAGACAAATGGATTGAACTAGAGATGATCATAATGAGTGAGTTAACCCAGAAACAGAAACACTCAAATGGTATATACTCGCTGGATACTAGCCGTGGGAGCATGTCCCATTAAAGTCCTCACTTACCAGGAAATTGAGATAGATGTGAGGACATCCTACTGGGACTCTAGGTGAGAGAAGTATGGGGAAATGGAGGAAATAGAAGGATCCAGAGGGTCCTAGAAACCTACAAGAAGAACACTATCACGGGTGGATCTGGGCCCAGGGGTTCTGCTCAGACCTAAGGCACCAACTAAGGACAATACGTGCAGTAAGCACCAAACCCCTACCAGTACCTAGCCAAGGGACAGAACATTCTCCACAGTTAAGTGGAGAGTGGGGACTGACTTTCACACGAACTCTGGTGTCCCGTATTTGACCACATCCCCTTCAAGAGGAGGCCCGGTGGCACTCAGAGAAAGGATAGCAGGCCACCAAATAGAGATATGATACCCTAGGATCATATACAGGGGCAGCAGGTCCTCCTCATTACAGTCATAGGGGAGGGGAATAGGGTGAAAACAAAGGGAGGGAGGAATGGGAGGATACAAGGGATGGGATAACAATTGAGATGTAATATGAATGAATTAATAAAAAAATAAAATATCACTTAAAGAAAAAAAGCTGGGATCTGAAAGATAACAAAATTGTGACTCATCTGTAGATTTCTGCCTTAAGCTAGGTATCCCTTCCAGCACCCTAACAGGTATACAATATGGCATAGCTTTTCAAGCATACATTTGTATTGTAAGTTTGTACAGTTTTCCAGCACTGTCCTAGGTATGTCCTAATAAATAAGGAGGCAAAACGCAGGAGGAAAAAATAAATAAACATGCCTTTAAACAGAAATTCATTTAAAGGGCAGCTTCTAAAGTTTAGTATTTAAATCTAGTACTTTGACAATAAACTTAATTGAGTTATACTCCTGTTTTGAAGCAAAGTAAGCACCCCTAAGCCCACAATGAACTCCATTCCCTCATAACTGTGAATTCTGCAGTGTTGTAATTTTTTATCTAGAATTTAGGAAATAATAATAATAATAATAATAATAATAATAATAATACAGTTTTTATGCAGTCTTCCTACTAAGTAAAAGGGCTGATTGTGTACAAAAATCAGTCAATTTATTAATTATTATGTTTAAGGCTGCCAATTTTGCCCATTGAGTTTTTTTCATAATAACTTAAAATGTTAGGTAGGAAACACACAAAAATTAAGCCCACCTAACATAATGGGAAGCACTGAAAATGCAAAACAACATCACTGCACCATGGAAACAACTATCAAAATAAAGCTCAGCATGCAGACTTAATTACTGGTTCTTGTAAATTATGTTTATAAATAATTTGACTTTGCAAATAAATGCTGATATCTGACAACTACTCAGTACAATAAAATGTTGTTATGAAGCCTTCAATTTTATTTTACTATGTGTTATAAATATAAAAGTAATCCAGAAGACAACATGGGAATATATCATTTAATTATAAAACTACCTATGCCCTGACCAAGTGAATACGATCTGATTTTATTTTAGGTTTTCTTACCAAGCAGATCATTGTCCTTAGGATGCTTTCTTAAACCTTATTCTTTCCTTAGACTCTGTCATTCTGGGTTCCTCAGGAAACATTCTATTTATAAAGCCATCAAAGTTCTTAGTCTTTCTTTAAGCCTGTCCTACCCAAGAACTTCAAACATAAAGCTTCTTTTCTTAGCCAGGCATAGTGATGTACATCTTTGATCTCAGCACACAGGAAGCAGAGGCAGGAGGATCTCTGTGAGTTGAATTCCAGTCTGTTCACACAGAGAAACCTTGTCTTGCAAAACAAACAAAACAAAACAAAACAAAAAAAACCTACAACAAAAAAATCTTCCTTTCCTACACAATAATCCACTCTTCACCTCACAGGATTTACTCATCTAGCTTTTCCATCTGTAACTGTGTTCAAAGTGTATCCTTTATAGATGACCATCATAACACTAAAGGATGCTTCCTAAGGCAAGCACCATGCTCCAACATGTTCACTGACCACTTTAAGTGAGCTTCAGTGAACACATCTACACCCACACTGTGATAAACCACAAGTGCTGGTGCAAGTGATTTGCTGGAAATTGGGATTCAGTGGGATTATTTGAGTTTGCCATGTATTCTGAAAACAAGTAAGTGTAATATCACGGATACAAGCAAGGGGGAATGTTCCTTGGGGTTTTTTCCCTACAAAGGCACATATTGGCATTTAGTTTGTTAAGCAATCCATTCACATGACAGTCTACCAATGGTAGCTGAGAACCACAGGCTCATAGCATTTGGCTGGGGAACAGAACAAGCACAAGGGTGTATTTATTGACCTGTCAGGATACATGACTAACAGATTTTCATACTCTCACACACTGTGACCCCTTGTACCAGCGGCTAGCAGCTGCTTCTGCGATGGCCTGTTATATAAGAAACGGCATGAGCTTGCTCTACTGGAATAACTCCTAAAACATTCATTTAGACAAGTTGGCCTCTAGGCTCACTCGCCAACATGATAATGGCTCTGGAAGTATGTCCAAACCATTTTAAGACAAAATTTCAAAGTCGTTCTCAAGTAATACAAAACTTTGAAGGTTTATCGGTGTTATACTCATTTTACTGAATCTGATCTGAATCATTTTCTCACAAACATTTGATTTCTGTCTTGTGTTCCCCTTTTTACTTTTCTCATACACACACACACACACACACACACACACACACACACACACACACACACACAAACACACACACACATACATACCAGATCTGAGCTCTGAGTTTCCTTGGAAACAAAAACATTAGGTTGAATATTTACACTTTTGGTTTTGTTTATTACTCTTTTAACCTAGGCACTAGTAATATGCTTTTTAAAGCCACAGATATATAAAAGTTTACAAATATATACCACCATGGGCATGACTATATAAAGATGGATATAGGGCAATAGTTTTATTATTCTATTTATTAAAAAAAAAATTAGATAAGCAACTGAGTGTTGATTTATTTTCCTGGGTAAAGAGCAGTTGGTTCATCTTTTTAATATGCTTGCCATTCCTACTCAACTCTGAATCCTAATATCACAGTTCTCACAGCATTATGACTACAGCAGCAAACAGGAAGTAAAAAATGCTGATATCACAGGACAGGGCCTTTTATGGACATGCTTTCTTAATCCAGTGTCATAGATATAGTATGAGATATGTGCCTGCCCATTAAAAGTTATAACAAAGATATTTGGACTTTGATAACCCTTTAGTGGAACAATGAATAATATTACAATGGTTCTTATCAAAATATCAAAACACAACAGGTAACTTTTGGCCACAATGCATAAAAAAGGAACTCTTAGGTGTTGTTTTGTTTGAATTTACATTGTTACAGCTGTTGCTATTCAAGAAAATAGTATTTTATTGACTTAAAATGCTAAATATAGGACTACTACACAATCTAGCAATCACACTTCCTGAAATACTGTCAAAGAAAATAAAACTGTTCTTCCGTAGTTATTGAAGCATTATTAGCCAAGGTAAGCAAACAAGCTCTTACATCAACAGCTAAGCCAGGAAACTATATCCCCTGAAGTATTATTCAACCCTAGAAAAGAAGAAAATCTTGTCATTGGTAGAACTCCTCGTGAGCTTGGAAGACATTCTGTTTAGTTAATTATTTTATGTACCAGGAGATAAATGAGGTATGATTTTACATACGCACTAGGAAATCATTGCACTCAGAAACACAGGGAGGTGGATGGTGTTGGCCAGAATGTCGGTTGTGAGATACGCGATGGAAAAAAATGAAGATACTAATCAAATGGGTAAAAATATTCAAGTAGTCTTACTGGATACAATATGAAGCATGTTGACCACCAAAGAAAAATTAGGACAGGGTGTAGAAATGTATGTATTCACAGACTTGGTTTAATATTTCTACACTGCCACCATAGGCCCAGAAATTATAGTATAGACCATGCATATATAGTTTCTACTAGGAAAAATAAGAAAACAGAAAATGAAACAAAATGATTGTTTCTTTTATGTCGTTAGTAGAGTGGGAGAATGAAAAGAGAATAACACAGAACGGTTGGTACTCAGAGTATCGAGCTGTGGTCTGGGTGTTTATTGCAGGCACATGTGTGCATGGCAGTGTGCAGAATTAACTCCTCTTTATGTGATCTGCATTTCACCAATGGCACTGTCAGTAAAGAGAAAGGAATTTACCTTGACTGTGGTAGAGCTGAAATCCAACGAACGCATGTCTGAAACTCGATGCCTTACCGCATGTCCTTTGTCAGCTAAGTGAGAGCAGTGCTGTTGCCTAACAGCCACCAGAAGACACAAGATTACACAAAAGCTATTTAAGGAGAAACCTGAATCTCTTCTGAAAGACCAAAAATGGACTGGGGCTGTGGAAAGGTTCTGATGCCAGGGGAGGTTAATTAAACGTGGACCTTTAATAAAGTTTTCATTGAAACAGCAGAATGGCAGCTGTAATAAAATCCAATAGAAGAGCAAAATATACAGGCTCCAAGTATGTGAAGGACAGAGCTATTTCTGAAATCAAAACAGCAACATGAAGAGATTAGGATTTGACCCATTTCCTGGCATAAGAATTTAGTATTTCCATATTGCTTCAGAACAACAATAACCATACACAGCTCTAAAATATTATTTAGGATCAACAGATCTGCAGGCAATGTTGGGAATGGGTGATGGGCCAATGAAACAGATTTATCTATTACTTAAATTAAAAACGTTATTAATTCCTTATATGCAGAAATATCCTCAGGGCCAGATGGTTGTACAATCTCATATTATAAATCTCACAAACCTCATTAGATTTGGACTTTGAACTTAGTTTCCAAATTCTAGAAAACAATTTTATTAAAGCCACATACAGACCCCATCCTCAGTGATTAAACAATAACTTTCAAAGGCTTTCATAAAAGTCTTAGAACAGGCAGAGAACACAGATTCTTTTTTGGTTAATATGTGGAGGGAAAGAATTTAATGGGTAACTTTGAAAGTCTACACTGGAGTGGGTGTGTATACAGGCTGTGTATGGGTGTGTGTGCATATGAATTCATGTATTCCAGTGGGCCTATATGTGAGACTAGAGATAAATCTTAGGTTTTATTCTTCAAACATTATATATGCACTTTGCTTCTTGAGAGTCTTTCACTGTGACTTCGGACTTACTATATAGCTATGTTGAATGGACAGTGAGCTCTAAGGATGCTTTTATCTCTTTAATAGTGGAATTGTTAGCTTGTGATACCATACTCCGCTTTTTAAGTGGGCACTAAGGATAAAATACGACTCCTCACTCATGACAAAAACATTACCAACTGAGCTATATCCTTACCATCATAATAAAAATTTACTATATTTGAAAAATTTTGTATAATTTTTTCTTATATTTTCTGTCTCCTCAATTTGAACAACATCTACCTCTAATTCCTTACAAACCTAAATTTCTATACTTTTTTTTTCAGCCATCACTTCCAATGTATACTGCCCATATATTCATTTATATGTCCTCCCACAAGAACATGCTTTACATATTGGTGGCAAAACTCTTCAAGAACTGTCTCTCTCCCCACAGATAATAAATGCTAATAGCTCTTTGGACAGGGCAAGACTTTACCCATACCTCCTCCCATCTTTGTGCTAGGATTTGGCCTGTGTTTCACTTCCATAGAATGTCATAATGCTTGTGAATTCATATGTGCAGCTGTGACCAGAGAATATTGTATTTATTCACCACCTCTGGATCAAACCATCTTTATTCTCTCTTCAATGATCCCTGAGCCGTGGAAGAAGAGAATGAAGCATGGTGATCCTGAACAGTCTCTTATTCTCTGCACCTTGGCCTGTTGTGAGTCTCTGCATTAAAACCATCTACTGCAAAGAGAAGCTGCTCTGATAAGGGCTGAGAGATGCACTAATATATGGGTATAAAGAGAAAAAGCCAAATTGGAGATGTCCACTGTGCCTGCCATTGGGGCTTGGAAAAACCCACAGAATAGAAGGAAGAAGCATTGTATGAGCTGTCTCTGACTCTTTCACCTTCTCCTGGGACCCCTTCCCTCCTACTGTGTTGCCTAGTCCAGCCTTGATACCAGGATTTGTGCCAATTCTTATTGTACCTTGTTATGCCATTGGGTTGATATCACTGGGAGGCATACTCTTTTCTGAAGGGAAATAGAGGAGGAGATGATCTGAGAGAGAAGAGGTATGGTGAAACAGGGAGAATTAGAGGGAGAGGAAACTGTGGTAGGGATGCCAGTCAATTACTGTACCTGGTAGAGTTCACAGCTGGATAGGACTGATGGTACTTTCTTCTCTGGTAGCATGCACAGCACCTTACAACAATATGAAAGCTAATCAGTAAGGATAAAGCTTCCAGTCAGTACCAGCTTAATAACTTCATACTCTGTCACTCAAGTATATGATGCCTTCACCAATAGAGTTTTATTGTCAACTTCTAGAAGGTAGCCAATAGCATTGCCAATAGCTGGCTATTTGGGGGCATATGTGGGACCTCACTGGGCAACAACGTCAAAAGTGAGACCCAATTCCTAGCAATGGCTTTTTAGTCAGTGTTTTCATGAACCATATTTCTAGAATATACATGGTATTATGTATCTAAGATAAAATAATTGCTTTATACATGCATAGAATAAATTTCTCCACAAGGTGGCAGGTGAGCCAGCCCTGCCCTGATGACATGGGGGTAGGAGAGCAGGCCCTGACCTTAGGACAAGAGAGTGGGCCCTGATCCAGGGCTGTGAGTGAACCTCACCCCAACATCTACCCCTTGTATGACATGCTGGAACACATGAAGGGACCAGACCTGTAGATTTAAAAAATAAAGAATCTCCTTGACACAGCAACAACAGGATATCCAAAAACGGTCTCAGTGAGGATCACGCAACTATACTGTAGGCCTCCAACCAGACCCATGACTCGTAGCAATGAACAGTTTGAATGTAAACATATGTGGACCAAAGCCTATACTGCATGATACACTACAGCTTCTATGACAAGACTTTCTGTTTATTTGTTTTATTTTACTTGGAGGAAAGAGAGAGATTTTGGTACATGATGTGTAAATCATTGACATTTAATAAAAGTATAAAAAATGTATCCACAAAGAATCAAAATATTTCAAGTGAAAACTGCACATGTAGATCAGATGTTTTGAAATATCTGTTTATTTTTCTGAGTAAATATCCCAGAAAACATTTTATATGTAGTATAGAATATATGAAGTAAGGAGATGTTTGTCTGAAAATATTGTAATTTAGATGATTATAGTTTTTTCTAAATTTGGAGTATTTGCCATGGTATTATAAAAATTATAAGATTGGAAAAATAAGGCACAACCTTTACAACACAGTTGATGGCTGAGAAAATAAAATTTGGGAAGAAGCACAATTATATATATATATCCTAATCTATTTTATCATTTAAAAGTTTCAATTAGCATAAAAGATATAACATATAATACCTAAATATAATAATTACTTTATAAAAGTTTTATATTATTATATTAAATTGAACCACATGAAATTATCATGTTAAATGTGGATCTGGGGTGTGTGTATTATGACAGTAAATAGTTAAACCCGGCATTATGAATTCCAAACATCTTGAAATATGGAGGAGCATGTGAAGACCTAGCTAGTCTGTCCTACTGAATCAAAAGATCTTTTTCCCAGAAGCAAAGCACACTCATCACTATACACATGTGGAGTGTGTGTGTGTGTGTGTGTGTGTGTGTGTGTGTGTGTGTGTGTGTGTGTGTGCCTGTGGTGGTTTGAATGTGAATGTCCCCATAGGCTCATATGTTAGAATTCTTGGCTCCTGATTAGTGGAACAGTCTGAGAAGAATTAAGAGGTGTGGCCTTGATGGATTATGTATGGTCTTGTTGGAGGAAGTGTGTCACTAGGGCTTTGAGTTTTCAAAAACCTACCAAAGGAGAAGCTTCTCTTTCTTTCTCTGTCCATGTCCCCCGCCCCCCTCTTGTGGGCTGCCTGCTGAGTAGGATGTAAAGTTCTCAGCTACTGCTCTAGAACTGTGCCTGTTTGCAAGCTGCTATGATGATCATGGACTAACTCTCAAAAACTGTAAACAATGACTTCCTCAATTATTTTTATGAGTTTCTTTTGTTACAATGTCTCTTCACAGCAATAGAACAGTCACTAAGATAGTACCTTTATACTCATAATTGATATCAAAGTTTCAGGATGCCATGAAACAAGTAAGAAATTGAATTAAAGAATAACTCTTTGACATAATTTAGAAAGCATAGGTAGTGAAAGACCAAACACCAAGAAATGTATGATGCTTGCTGGTGAATAAAAAACATTCTAACAAATAAAGATGTCTAAATAAGTTAAAAAATAATTCAGAATACATATTGAATTGGTTAAAAGTTCCAGAAGATACATACAGCCAGAAAGGTAGTTTAGTAGTAGCAAAAAAGATTCTTTGTCTACGATTATTTTTCCAAAATTTTAGGTTCTACTATGGTAACTACCTAGAAAGTGCCAAAAGTTTCCAAAGAATGGAAGAAACATGCATTTTAATTCACTTCATAAGAGCTAAATTTTGAGCTTTCTAGAATGTCTTTCCTCTCTTGTCTATACCATAAAGTTTTATTTTCATAATGTTTATCATCATCCCATCCTTCAAGTAGAAGTGTTTTCCTACTCACAAAATGCATTTGTCCCTGAGATTGTCTTATATAATATTTTCCACAATTGATTCCAAAATATAAGATTTTCAAAGAAGTATACAACGGTAACTAGACACATTGTACCAGCTCTACATTCACAAAAGGATAAATATGCATAAAAAATAAAAGAAACTGAATTACCAAATAGAAGAATAAGAATAAGAATTCTCCATAGAGTCACGACAGGCTCAGAAGTTGTTTTTTTTTTTCCATTCCCCCTCCCCCTCAAGTACCCATATATTCATTCTTTAGTTCATTAATGAAAAGGTACTTACCTTTCAGAAACTGTGGTAAGGCATTGCTTCTTTCATAAAATTTGCATTCTAGAGGGAGACCAGGTGACAACTGACCATCAATTAATACATACTTCAGACTGAGGTCAGTGGCATGCAGAAGAGAGGCAAAGCACCACAAAAGAAAATGCTCTCTTGTGTGGTCTATGTATTGATTTCCTGAGGACGTAGCATTGAGGTAAAAGATGTAGGAAGTGGAAAAAATATTGGAAGATCTAGAAGCTGAAAAGAAATAGTTAACCCTAGAATCTGAAAGCCCAGAGTGGCTACAGCCAGGGTCACGATAAGGCAGGGTTCTAAGGCAGAAATATGTGCAACCTTCAAATGAAAGGCCATATAAGGTTTTTATTTTATTCTTTCTTATAAGCAGAAGTTTTGCTGAATGCAAAGAGTCAAGTTTCTGTCTTTAAGAGGTAAAGAGGCAAAGTTGCAAGACCTGTTCTCTATTGTCCTTTTCTTTTCCAGAGGTGGTCATGACAAATAATCCAAAAGTTCTTAGAACCAGTGACTAAAAAAAAACAACATAGATTTCCATTTCTTCTTTTATCTGCATAGGAAGCATAACTATAAGCATGAGATACCAAAAGTGGAAGACATTCACTGAACAACTTTAGGGAACTGATTGAGCATTATCTTGGACTTCTACTTAGCCTAGTTAGTTGTGTTAATTCAACAAGGGAAGAAGTTTGAAAACACCTTTTCACAATTAGTTTTACTGTTATGTTTAACTACAAACTCACGATGCTCCATATATGCAGATAGGCAATATTAGTATATTGAGTTCAGTTATAATTAAAGGTGCTTTCAAATTATTAAAACACCAGGAACAAAATACCTGTTCAGAGTCTTGGACAATTAGTTCTAACCAGGTGTGAAAAGTTGAGGAAGTAAAAGTTAAAGACTCATCAGCACCTGGGACTTGAATTTGTGAAATGCACACAAAAGTTGGAATTTTTTCAGACAACTCTATTTTGTGAATTTTTGCAACAAAATTTTTTTCTCATATAACATGTTTTTAAACTTATATTCTGTTTTCATCTTTGAAGCCTTTCTTTTTCTGCTATTCATACAATAAGTATCCCAACTTATTAAATTATCATGCCAGTGCTTAGTCTGACTTGGAATGACATTATGAACATACAGCCATCCTCTTTTTTAATTTGGTCTTTGTCTTTTAGTTCAACTTCTTTTAAGCATCATAGGGGACTGTCATTTTGATAAATGCTTTACAAAGGGGTAAATGTCTACATGTTAAAGATTATTTTCCCCTCATTTAGTAGTCCTACTAAAGGAGATGGAATTTTGAGAGGATGGTTATTGGTCATTGAAAAGGTATTGGTCTACAATTGAGATAGTATAATTCTTATCCCTGTATCTTTCTCCATCTCTTTGTTTCATGGCCATCATGAAGCAAGCAGCAGCATATAAAGAATGGACTCTGGCATTTAAAAATGTTTTTATTATTTTAAGAATTCACTGCCAATGAGATAGGCTGACTCCTGGCAACACCCAGCCTAACTCAACGAGGATGATGAGCATCAGGGAACCTTCTTCTGGAGATGGCTTCAAATGGGACAAACAAGCCACTGGGCAAAATGTCTTTGTTTCTGCCATGGACAGAATTCTGCCTAAAAGGAGCAAGCTTGGGTGCAGGTGGAGTTGACAGCCAAGCTCTGCCTAGACAGGGTAAGCAAGTCCTTCATGGTTCCTGCCTCACAAGTATGTCTGTCAGATATGTTGGGCCAGAAGGCCGAGGAAGATGTTCCAATACTGTGGAGAGTTCTGGGTGACTATTCAGGTGGCAAACTGTCATCTTCTCATTTGGAAAGCTACTAACCTCCACTCCCAGCATACTCAATTAATCAAGTTTATTCCTTCTCAAGTCTCTGATAGAGTTCAAGACCAGGTAGCTTAGTTTTACAGTGAATCTTAGTTGTTTGGGAGTTGGGATGCTTTTAGGTCTAGATATACCGTGTTAAGTTGATAATGACAAGATGTGGTAGAGATTGATTTACATACAGAATTTTAGACACACCAAGATAGGAAAGAAATTTTCTTCAAGGCTGTTAAATACGAATAGCCAAAACCACTAAGAATATGAGATTTAAATAATTCCTGATTGTGTCATGGTTCTTCTTGCTATAGGAAGTCTACTGTGTATGTGTGCAATAGTATAAATGTATATGTAAAAAATGAAAAATGTTTAATTAAAAAAAAGAATAGAATCAACCAGCCTTAGACAAAAACCTTCAAACTTTGGAGTCAATGTATTCCTTCTCCCTTTTGTCTCAGCATATGTGTTATAGTAATAAAATAATGTATTAACACATGCGTCATTTCAGGATAGGACTATTTTACTTTTGGTTCAAATATCCACCTGAGAAGCCACTCGGTGTCATACAAAGAGAGCACCATTTAACATGTTTCTGGCTTAGTTATTGATTTTTTTGGTAAACATGCTTCCCTTTTTAGAAAAATACAATAAAATTATATTTATTTAGAAGATTAATCTGACCCTATAAGAAACTGAGTTTCTAGCATGGATCAAAAGAAAATAACTACAAAAGCTACTTTTAATATTTAAATCAAATAAAGCTTTCAGTTTCTTATCTAAAAATCTTTTTGGAAAAGATTTCAGATAACAAATATTTTTTTGTTTTTTGTTTTGTTTTGTTTTTTTTGTTTTTTTGTTTTTTTTATGCCCAATGACTTATAATTAAACTCAGGGTCTGGCAAGATTTAAGCATCTAGGATTTTAATCTGGATGTGAACCACAAAATTCCCTGACTCACAACAACCTTCACTTTAGAATGCTCTGGCCACCCCCCCCCTTTTTTTTTTTTAGTACAGATAAATCACAAGCTTGAAAATGGGCTTTAAAGTTCAGAATGTGGAAAAGTCAAACACTTAACAAATCTGAAACATTTATATTTTCTTTTCTGAAACCAACACTGGGCCACTATGGGATGATGGAAATGAGACATTGCTTTTGGTTGAGTGGGAGTCAATTGTGGAGGAAGATGGCTGGAAAGGATCACAAAGTACAATCCAAAATGTTCCCTAATGTGACTTCTCCTGTGCAGGAGAGACACACTGGAGCCATCTAGTGGCACACCATCTTAGAAACAGAAAGTGTGACTAGAGCCTGGGTTTAGAGCTGAGCCCAAGTGCAGCTCCAGTGCAAACTGACTCCCAGAAGAGTGTCACTCAGATGTGTCATCTTTTCAGGAAGGCGGCTTCTGCTGCAGATGTCTGATTCTAGGAAAGCAGCTTAACCTCAATCACCCTGGCCCAGTCCCTCTGACTACCACTTCCTTGAGCACTATTCTGAGACGTGCATCATCTGGTGACCTAGATTGGGTGGAGTTTATACGCAATAGCTATTTTTAAAAGTGAACCCATTAGGCACACACCAAAAACAATTACAGGACTACACCCATACAGGAGAAATTAATATGTCTCTGGCTTGATTATTGATTTCTACTTAGCTCCACCTATCTTTACAGAGCCACTTTGGACCAGAAGTTCCATTGTGAAAGCTAGAAAATTAGCTAGAAAAAGATTATTGCAGTAATTAGGGCAATGCCTTAGCTTGATTATGAAACTTGAAGACAGGAGGGGGAGGCTTTTTCCATTCACGGAAGCCTAAGGTTTCTCTATGACACTGGTCTGGAGTAGATTAAGGTGTGATACTTGGTAAAGATTTTACCCAGAGCCTGGCCCGGTAATGTATTAGTTACTTGTCCTGTTGATGTGACAAGTTACTTGACAAAAGTAATTTAAGGAAGAAGGATGTCACTCTGGCTCATATTTCCAGGGCCTGTGTTCCATCATTGGAGCAGAAGGAACAGTGGAAACAGCATGAGGACAGCTGGTCACATTACATCTATAATCAGAAAACAGCAGAGAGTGCTATTGCTCAGCTCCATGTCTTCTTTTTTTTTTCTGCCCAAGGTGACAGAAAGCCCATGAAATGGTGTCCATTCACGTTTAGATAGGTCTTCCCAACTCACTTAACCTACTCTAGATAATCCTCACAGATATACCCAGGGCTCATCTCCTCAGTAAACACTAAGGATCACGGGTAGATATTTTTAATTTTTTTTACTCATTTGGCATAATAAAATTAGACTTTATCAATATTGTATTTTTCTTATACTTAAGAATATATTACAAAATCAAGTTAGGTCTTGTTAAAATGCAATGCTAGTTAGGGTGGGGCACAGAAATATAGCACATCAGTTAAGAGTACTGACTGCTTTCCAAAATGACCTAGGTTCTTTGATTCCTAACACTCATATGGCAACATACAACCATTGGTAACTTCAGTTCTAGGGGATCCAGTCTACTCTTCAGCATCTCCAGACAACAGGCACGAAAATGGACCACAGAAACATGAAGGAGAACACTGATAACGTAGACAATTTTATTTTTAATTACGAGTGTTGGGAGTAACCCTCAGAGTTTTTGCTTCAGGGAGGTCTGGGACAGGAACCAAGAGTTTTCATGTAACAAAGATTCCCCCTAGATACTGTTTTTCTTGACTGAGACAGGGTACATTTAAAGTAATTGTCGAGGATGAAAACAAGAAGGTTCCTATTTGATCATCACTGGCAGAAGGCAAAGATGTAAATGTCCTTTCAAAGCTCCAAAACGTTCAGCATGTTTCTATTGTTGGTTATTTTTTCTTCTTTTTAAAATGCACCTAACTCTTCAAATAAGATCTTTCAAAGAATTACTTTGTGTAAGCGGGCTACGTGTAAGAATTAGAAAAAGATAAAAGCACAACAGTTCATCTAGTCTTCTCCATTCTACACAAATTTCCATTTTATAATCCTAGGGCTCACTCTGCAACAGCCTTAAACCATCAAAGAACAGCTGGGTGCCAAAATGTTCTAATAAGACTTGTACCTGCTTTGCATCCCCCCCCCCCCAAATGCCAGTGGTTTCTCAGAAGTTTCTGTTCATCATCCTGCCTTTTCTCTCCTGGTTGATAATCCATTTCCGACAAAATGCTTTTCTTGCACTCCCGACTCAATATATTCTATCAAACTGAGTGGAGAGAAGCATTGGTAGAAACAATGGTATATCACTTCCTTTTAAAGATTACACTTGTGTTTCACTGCACTGATGGGGATGGTCGGAAAGGAGTACAGTAGGGATATTTTCACTCTCTCAGTTTGCATCATTGTAAGGAGGCTGAAGTGAAAAATCCCTATCATACCAACTTTAGTCACAGTCACTAATTACTTCAACTTTCTATCAACTCCTCAAAGAGCTACTGGGTAGATGCTTTTACTGATACAAGAGGGACACTTAAATTACATAGGTAATCACAGCATTATCTCATTCAGTTCCTTAATGTTGCTTTAGGATGGAGTGGATGTGGAGAAACCAGAATATGTTTTATGCAATAGTTTTAGTTTATCAATTTACTTTGTTAATTCATAGCGTGTGAATATTATTTTATTGTAGATATTCCTTTGTTGTTGTTGTTGTAGTTATTCCCCAAATGAATCTGGAAATTGGGATGATTATAGAAGTTATGTATTACTCTCTATGAAATGTCTTTTAAAAAGAATAGTCTCATGATTTGATTGTAGATACAACCCAATTTATCAGAGATAACAAATTAATCACATTGATGGCATGTGATCTTTTCTGATTTCCCAGGAAAGGAGGTTCTGGAACTTAAAATATCAACAAGGAAGTACTTCGTCTGTGGTATTCTTTTTATTATTTATTTATTTTTTATTTTTGAGACAGAGTTTTCTCTGTCTAGCCTTGGCTGTTCTGGACTCACTTTGTAGACCAGGCAGGTCTTGAACTCACAGATTGCCTCTACCTCCCTGTATGCTGGAATTATAGGAATGTGCTGTCATGCTCAGCTAAGCTGTGGTATTAAAGGGAGATATAAATTTTATTGAGAATATTTCATATAATCAATATCATTTCCAAAGGAATGTGTATGCATCTTTCTCCTTAATCTGAGGACTTAAATTTAAATTCACTATTTTTTATGGCATCCTCTACATAGTTTTTTCAGTCTCCTTTTTTTGGGGGGGAGGGGTCCAACAAAAAGAAGACTATTCAAAGAGATAAATATTCAGACCAGCTAATGTATTAGTATGATCCAAAAGTAAACATGAGACTTGTATGAACAATTCTAGATCACATTACACACAAACAAAAGGCACAACCTACTTTCAGTGATTGAATTTTGTGAGTTTGTGTGTTGAGGAATAAGAATGAAAAGGCATAATTAAAACACACATTTAATAATAACTGTCACAAGAATTATCAGGAAATGCCCATGTATTTTGACTTTGAAGATGAGTCACATGCCAAGTGCCTGCAAAGAGGTCTAACAGCCAGCTAAGCAAATGACCGCCTCTGGCCACAACTGATAATCCAGCTTACACTTCCAATGGGACAACATTAGCATAGATACAATTAAATCACTTTGTTCTCTCCTCTACACCCATATAGAAGCTGTTGAAAACTATTGTGTTCCCAAATTTTCTGTTGTCTATGTAGGATACGTAGGACTTCCAGAGCTACTGTGAGAGACTCTCTCTGGAACACCCAGAAAAAACAAAAATATTCTCAAATGGAATGGAATCTGAGCACATGATGCATTCTGGGCAAACCCTTAAAAAAATCTTCAAAATGCCATTTAACAGACACAGACTGATTAAGGGACCTATGTATGGCAGGGATAGGCATGGCGTTAATAACTAAGGGTGAGTGGCTCAACTTTGTATCTCAAGGTGATATTAGAATCAGTACCACCAGCTAGGACTTACATTGCTAATTCTGGCAAACCTTTCTTTCTTGAAAATAACACACATGCACACGTGCGCGCACACACATACACACACAAATAAATAAATAAGTAAATAACCACGAGAAAAGCTATTCTCTCTGTTTCCTATGAAACAAAATTAAGGTATTTTAGAGCTCACTGAGGAAATTTGGATAGTAGCCCAAATATATCCTCAAAGCCAAAAGACTTATGATTTGTCAAGGGCTGTTACAAAGACTGTGCCCTTAAGCCAAACAAGCATCATCTTCAGGGAGATTTTATTTGTGTGATCAATTCATATCTGGACAGGTCTTCCGCTGGTTGGCATAGCAACTAACTGAAGTTCATTGAACTTTTAGATGTGTGTGCTAGCAGTCTAAAACTGATTTTCCCCCATGGGCACCAGAAAAGGCTTTCTTTGTTAAAGCTCTGCAGTTGTGTTCAAAAAATACATCATTTTGCTCAAGCCTGAAAATACACATATGTGAGATTTGGAAAGTGATATTAGTAAAATTGCATCTATTATGTAACACCGTGATTTTTCCCCTCTACTTGTCTCACTTCTCTCTCCCTGAGAGCGATGTCGTTGTATAGCAATTTTGCAAGATTACGTCCAAGATTTTGTTATTTTTCAGAATGTTGCCGAATACCTCTGGGCAGTAGGTAGTTCTGATCATATAAGTGTTTAGCTTCACCTTGCTTGCAGGTTTAGAATTGTGAAGTCCCCACTTAAGTAATGCTTTCTAATGTAAATTTATGTGACTTTCATTAGAAAAGATTTAAAAGATGCACATATGAGAGGTAACAGGGTACTGCTGTGAGCCTGTACTGTGGTCTAGGCATGAAGAGGAAGAGAAGGTGCAAGAATTGATAGTTAAATAATGTAAAACTCAGCTTTAGGAGCAGGGTTGAAGAGAAAGGGATTTTAGCAAAGAGAAGGACAGGATGAAAAGAATAGAGTTGTGGTATAGAGATGGCTAAGTGCTTAAGAGCACTGGTTCCTCTTCGGGAGGACTCTGGGTTCGATTTGGAGGCACCCATAAGGTGGCTCACAACTGTCTGTAACCTCAGTCTCAGTGGATCTTATGCCCTCTGCTAACCTCCATGGGCATTATTTTTGCCATGCACAGACATATATGCAGTCAATACACTCATATATGTAAAATATATACCTTTAAAAAGTAAGGCATAAAATGGGCCCATTGATAGGGATAGGCTACCTTTTTCTTGGTCCTTCCGCAATTTTGAAAACCATGTTCACAAATGAGAACTGAAGAAGTATAAAGAGCCAGTAGGTATTTTCCCCAGAAAGATGTCACATTTGACATATGGTTGACTAGGAGATTTTTATCTCTTAGGAATTAAAAAGGGGTATCCTTTTGAGCTGTGCATTTGTGAATTGGAGCTGCCACTCTGTGTATTGCATAAACATCCCTTATTCTTGCTTTTTCCATAAATTCTGCAAGAGCTAGCCAGTTTTTCTAGTGTAGGAAAGATTCCATTTGACTTCCTTCTTTTTTTCTTTTTCCTGTTTTCCTTTTCTTTCATTTTTGTATCAGTAAAGATCTTTCAAACACCACTTGGCATTTCTCTCCAGAGGGTCTGTTGAAGCCCATCAAGCTCTGGTTAAATAATTACCATCTGACTACTCAGGAAGACTGTTTCCTTCTCTGTTGGGTTTAAGCCAATCCACTGCCAATGAGGCTATTGCTCTTCAATGGCTTTATTGATCCCTGGTGATTAGATCAGGCATTCTGACAATGCCCAACTGACCAGTGCTCTTTATATATAGCCACACAGCAGTCACAAACCATGAGTTAGCTGCATGTGTGGCTTTACGGGCAGCTGGACTCTGGACTGGGTGGCTGGGGGTCTTTTATAATGAAGTTGTTGCTTTGTATGCATTTTTTTTTCACAAAAGTCTCTTTTGAGCTGAAGGGACAGTCCTGTTTGATTCTGTGAAAGGAGAAGTGAGGCATGTCTAGGGCTACGGTTGCAAGATGTTGAAAAAGGATGTGTTTCACGTTAACATGTACTGCCATCCTGTGGGCGAAAAGAGAACATTTTGTTCTAATGACAGCTTCAATGACTGCAGGGTTTAATGATAAGCAGGAAGCCAAAGGCTAAGGCTTTTAGGAATGCATATTTTATTAAAAATATACTGAATCCCACATCGCTGCCTTAAAGAAAAAAGCTTTGGGGGCATTTTCAAGAGCATAAAGCAAAGCAATGATGCAGAATTTCTAACTATCTACAGAAGGTTGAGGTACCTTTCACGCAGTGAAAGCAATGGCTTTGGCCAGAAACCCCTTGTCTTGTCATGAAAACCGTGCTCAAATATTGAGATGTCTACAAACCATTTCTGTACATTTTAGATGCCATAAGTAAAAGAAAAATGAGTGACAGTAGCAATAACAAATGAGTATAAAAAGTGAATTTGAAGGAGAGCTAGCAGGGTTATATGGGAGGTTTTGGAGGGAGAAATAAGAAGAGAGAAGTGATACAATTATATAATGATGTAATTATATCAAAATCTTATTAAATGAGAAAAGAGAACATTAAATGTGTACCCATTAACTCTGAATGGGAATAAAAGCCCAGGTAATCATTTATTGAGTGGTACCGTGTAAATCATTATTTGATTCCTGTCAAATAAAAAAAAATGTACTATGTAGAGTTTAGCAGGCAAAGAAGACATTATTGAAGGGTACTGCAGTGGGAATCTGTCAAGATGTCTGGGAAAATGACTGAAGCATTCCAAGGATAGGTAAGTTAGCTTTATGAGGCAATCTGCATCTGATGATGGGGGCTTATGGCATTGACCTTAACTCTCCCATGGGGATGAGGATATAAGGAAGGATGTCATAGGTACTGATGGTTTTATTGGGGGGGAAAGTGATTCCTGGTCAATCAAAAGGATAGTATTTGTCTATTAAAGAGTAAGAAGTTAAGAGAATCTTTATATCCTAAAGTGATAAAAAATTTAACTACAAATTTTCTAAAATAAATGATCAAAAAATAAGAAATCCTGGATCCCACACTGTTATGCAGAGTCAAACCGTAGGCAGAAATGCTGGCCCCTTGTTGAGTCACAGCCTTGGGATCTGTAAAAGAGCCAGTGATCTCAGCCATCTTTCAGTATGAGAGTATTGAATACGCTGTAAACAACAATGAAAACGCTAATAGAAGTTACTGCTGGCTTATATTCTTTGTTCCTCTTGTATCAGAATATGCATACATTGAACTTTAAATGGCTTAGTCTAAAAGGAAGAAAATGTATGGCAAATCAGATTCAAGTTTGGCTCTAAAGCTTACTAACAATGGATACATAAGAAAACAATTTAATCTTTCTGAACCTTAAAGAGCTAAATGCAATTAATAAGACATAGGTCTTGTAATATTCAAAGTAGGAAAAATGTGAGATCCTAGAACCCTACTGGCATTAGAATGTCCTGGTAGACGCTGGTGTTGAAGACAGGTTAGCTGTGTATGAGAGCATTCCATCTCTCCATTCATGTTACTTTCAGTCATTTTCACAAATTAACACAAACACACACACACACACACACACACACACACACACACACATGCGCACACACACACTCACAATGTAGAATAACAAGAACCCTAAAGCTTCAGGGTCTTACAAAAAGCAGCATTTACTTATTTATTGAATAATAATTGAAATAAATTGTAGGTCTCCTGCTTACTTGCACAAGGATGCGATCCCTGCAAAACTGGCTGGAACTATGGGGGCTTAACCTCAAGCTAGGCCTGATTGAAAGCCTCATAGATGGGTCCTCTTTGTTTTTACATAGGGTGTGCTACACTTGATGATAGTACACAATGCCAGAAGACAAGCTTGCTCATGATACATATGACAAAATACAATAGGCTAAATAAATCGCGGGTGGGAGGACAAATGTGTAAATATGGTGCCCACATGGAGAAAAGGGTGAACATACAACTATACATTCTTAGAAGGAGTGAAATACAAGGAATGAAATCTACCACACAGTATAACATCCATATCCTCTCCTGTATACCTCAACGCCCCAGATCTTTGGATCTTCAGCAGTGCTTAGTTTTGAGAGTAGAGGGCACACGCCAGAGCAAAGAAAAGCAAAGGAGAAAGGTAGACCTCTTCTCAACGCATCTCCACAACAAATTTATAAGAAAAGATGTCTCAAAGAAAACCTTGTATCTTTTACCGAAGCCTTTCATTAGGCCGTTGCTGTCCATTTTTCAATTTTCCTTAAATTGAAAAATATTTTCTGTGACAAATTAAATGACATGGGCATGCTAGGCTAAATAAAGCAAGGAGTTTGGGTTTGCAATGTGCAGGGGAGATAATCAACAATCAGAAGGCGGGAGTGAGATGGATAAGAATGAATACTCCCCCCCCTCCTTATCTCCCCACCTCCTACTCACACCCCAACTAACAAACTTGCGTCATTGGAGCTGAAAGAAGAATTCATCTCTGAATATAGATCTGAGCTGAAATCACTCGGCAATGGTCCTACTGTGGCTTTCGAGAACAATGCCATCTCTTAAAATAACTGTGTTTTCAATCATGACCTTCAGCGTGTCTGAGAGTTTCCGATGATAAATAGTGAATGGTGAATGGCATACCACAGAACGCAGCCCCTTAATTGCTTTGAGAGAAATCACATAGGATTTTCAGGCCGTCTGTTTGTGCCAGTGCTTGGAAAAGATCACTGAGTTTGGATCTATGTAGAGATACCAGACTGAATCAGAGATGAAAATTTTCATTTGAGCCAGCTACTCAGTCTTTCATGAAACAGTCTGGTGAGGTAGGGGGTAGAGAGCACAGTGCATAATTAGAATGTGCACAGACTTTGGCATCTGATGTAAGTAGGATTGAATTGTAAAGATATTGTTTAATAGCTATGTGGCCTGAGGTAAAATTGCTAAGCCTTTTGATTATTGTCTCTGCAAAATAAGTATCATCATCTCTCATGAGGCTGTTGTAAAGCTTTCACACATTAATATATGTAAAGTATTGCACACAGTAAGTACGTGAGAGAGGACAGCTGCCCTTGGATCTATTAAAGTACACCGTGGAATTTGTTATCAGCAAAGGGCCAATGAAAGGGCAGAGGTGGAGGCTGCAGGTGGAGGGACAGAGTCCCGTAAGGTAGGCAGCAGGATGCCAAAGGAAAGTGTCAAAAGAAAACTTTATCCCAATGTTTTATGATGTCTCTAACATTAAAAAAAAACGAACCTCCTCTCTTTTAGATCTTATTTTTTGAAACCAAGCAGTAAAGACTGTTTACTCAGGCCCATATTTATAGTCATTACTTTTTTGTCACCGTGGGGAAAGTCCTAACTCTAGCAACTTGCAGGAAGGTGGGAACTTGGCTCCCAGTTTGAGAGTGTTGTCCATCATGGTGGAGCACTCATGGTAGCAGGAGGAAGCAGAAAGCAGGATGTAGATGGTCACATGCCGCCCACAGTCAGGAATCAGAAGGACATACGTGTTCATGTTTAGCTTACTTCATCTTTGTAGTCAGCTGAGGACCGTAGCCCACGGAAAGATGCTGTCTATATTTAGGGGTAGGTGTTTATGCTCCAGTGAATCCAATATGGAAAATCAACCATCGACTTACTGGGAAGTCTGTCGCTTGAATAGTAAACCACTAAAATGTCTATATAGATGACCTCAAATTTAATGATTATGATAATGGAAATACTACTTTTGCTTCCTAATAAAAATTGGAAATTTGTGTACTAGGGGGTAGCTGGCTCATCAAAGACTGTATGACCAAGGCCGGATCCCTAACACCACAAAAAAGAGAGAGAGAGAGAGAGAGAGAGAGAGAGAGAGAGAGAGAGAGAGAGAGAGAGAGAATGAATAATCGTTTGTTGTTAGTTTGATCTTACCTAGGCCACCACAGTGTCCAGATTTTGATTATGTTATTCTGAGTGTGCCTTTTCCAATCCATCAGAGGCCTGAAGAGAAAAAATAATCATATTCTTTCACAGGAGAAGCAGCAAAACAGACTGATAATGAAGGCACAAGTATTCTAGATTTATAGTGCTTAAGGTGATATCTGATGTGTTCACAGCTATGGGACGGGGCTTTAGAAGTGAAGAAAACCACCCTGGTATTTTTCTTTCCAAATTCTCTGCTCCACAGAAACCATGAATTGGTCAGCACCGGTAGCTCTGAAAGATGAATGACTAGTAGCTTGTCTGTTAAGGATTCTACCTACATAAAGCTCTGGGGGGGAGGGGGGAATTACCAAAAAGTAGAGAAAAATAAATCTTCTCCAAAAGAAAATTGTGGAGGATAGTCACTGACACAGCAATGCGAATATTCTGAAAAACAATATAGACATCTGAGAACAAGTCCCAGAAAATCTGGCTAAATTCCAGTGTGATAAAAAGGAGGCTTTCTACCTTAGAAAAGAATGTATTTACTTAAAATAGACTTTAGTATTGTCAGATCATCCAGGAAGCCGAAGATGAAAAATAGGCTTAAATTTAGACATGAAATACAAATTGTCACTTATTACTAGAAACTAGTCAGAAGCTGGGCACCAGAATCTGAACATAAGGCACAAGAGGGCTTGGGGCCAGTGGGTCTTGATGTGAGGCATCTAAACTGCCGGAAGCATCCAGAGTCCTACCAACATACCCAGGGGGAAAGAGCTCTAACCCAGGGTTCTGCACTGCCCTGGATCAAAAGACCTTGAAAAGACTCTCATAATGATCACATTCCTGCCAAACGGGCTTCTGAGCAAAGATCTTGAAAGTCCTTCTTCCAAACTTTTTGGGAAGGATGATTTCCAGTACAATCTATCCTTGTCCAGAACTTCCTACCTAAGGACGCCTCCCTAGCAAATAGCCACAGGACAAGACTTTAAGACTTTATTTAACACTTTAAGACTTCATTTCTTAAATACCACCAAACCAAATAACCCAATTGAGAAATGGGGCATGGAACTAAACAGAGAATTCTCAACAGAGGAATATCAAATGGCTGAGAAACACTTAAAGAAATGCTCAACCTCCTTAATCATCAGGGAAATGCAAATCAAAACAACTCTGAGATTCCATCTTACACCCACCAGAATGGCTAAGATCAAAAAATTCAAGCGACACCACATGCTGGCGAGGATGTGGGGAGAGAGGAACACTCCTTCATTGCTGGTGGGAATGCAAACTAGTACAACCACTTTGGAAATCTATCTGGTGCTATCTCAGAAAAATGGGAATAGGGCTTCCTCAAGACCCAGCTATTCCACTCCTTGGAATATACCCAGAAAATGCTCCAGCACACAGCAAGAAAATTTGCTCAACCATGTTCATAGCAGCCTTATTCATAATAGCCAGAACATGGAAACAGCCTAAGTGTCCCTCAATAGAAGAATGGATAAAGAAACTGTGGAACATATACACTATGGAATACTATTCAGCTATTAAAAACAAGGAATTCCAGAAATTTGTGGATAAATGGATTGAGCTAGAAATGATCATAATGAGTGAGTTAACCCAGAAGCAGAAAGACTCAAATGGTATATACTCATTTATATCTTCATATTAGCCCAAGGGGCATGTCCCACGAAAGCCTTCACTTACCAGGAAACTGAGACAGAGGGGAGGACATTCTAGTGGGACTTTAGATGAGAGAAGCATGGGAGAATGGCAAAGTAGAAGGATCCAGAGGGTCCTAGAAGCCTACAAGTAGAACATTATGATAGGCAGATTTGGGCACAGGGGTCTCACTCAAACTATGGCACCAGCCAAAGACAATACAGGCAGTAAACCTTAAACCCCTACCCAGATCTAGACAATGGACAGAACACTCTCCACAGTAGAGTGGAGAGTGGGATATTACTTTCTCTCATACTCTGGTGCCTCACCTTTGACCATGTCCCCTGGAGGGGGAGACCTGGTGGCACTCAGAGGAAGGACAGCAGGTTACCAAGAAGAGACTTGATACCCTATGAACATATACAGGGGGAGGTAATCCCTCTCAGGAACAGTCATAGGGGAGGGGAATAAGGGGAAAATGGAAGGGAGGGAACAATGGGAGGATACAAGGGATGGGATAACCATTCAGATGTAACAAGAATAAATTAATAAAGAAGAAAAAAATTAAAAAATAAAATAAAATAAAATAAAATTTAAAAAAAAAAGACTTCATTTCTTATTAACTTAAGCACTGGCTCCATTTAGTCTAATAATGAGATAATGCTTGACATTTTTGAATCACTGAGTAGTCATCAGGCAATGGCTAGATCACTTACTTAAGTATGATAGGACTGTTTAAGCCTTTCGTACTAGAGTAGCTTTGAGACAGTATTTTAAAAATAGGGCACCTTATAATCAGAAATGGATGTTAAGATCTCTTTAAGAGTGATCTGACATTAATGCCCCAAAGTATGAAATATCCTTTCCTTCTTTCCAAACCAATTACCAGAGAAACTATTAGATGCTCCTTTTCTTTCATATACTGGTCTTGTTATGGGTTCTGTTGAAGTTTGTAAAAGATGATAAAAGAAGAATATACTTAAATGAGAGGGGTTTTTGTTTATTTTGTTTCTTAATATTCCTTCCATTAATCCCCTATATAAAGATTCTATACTCATGATTGTCTTTTAAAATTTCCATCTGATTTCAGCTGCTTTTCAGTAGAGGAATATCGGAGGAGACACAGACATTTAGTATACTATGATAATTTTTGCAAGATATTTTTTTCTGTGCCTTTAAAGGTTGAGCTTGAAATATGCTGTGCATTTGTAAAAATCCTTTATTACTTGAGCAAAACACTCTAACAGCAAGAATGCAACATGTAAACATAAGCTGTCTTGGGGTTGTAAAATTATGCATGCTATATTCTTTGAAAATACTTATTTGCTTTCTGTTTTTAAATTTTGTGTTCTGTTTTATAACCTTAAAATGGCATAAAAGGACATTCTGTTCATTTAAACTCTTTAATGTATAATATGTTCTCTCTGTCTCTCTGTATCCTCTCTCCCTTATTCTTTGTCCCCCCTCTATTTTTCTCTCTCTCTGTCTTTGTTTCCTCTCTCTCTCTCTCTCTCTCTCTCTCTCTCTCTCTCTCTCTCTCTCTCTCTCTCTCTCCCCCCCCCACCGTGTGTATGTTATTGTGACTGCATCTTTGCATTACTATGTTGCAACTCTTTTGTAATAATATGCTTTGCTCCACAAAATATTCATTTTATATTTTTATTATGTGTATATATGTGTAGATATATGTGTGCACATGAGTGCAAACATCCGTAGTATTGAATCCTCTGGAGGTAGAATTACAGGCTGACCTGAGGCCTATCCTAACACAGGCGCATGGGAACTAAACTTGGGTGTCCTGCAATAGGATTATACCATTGCTCACAACCATCTAGCCATCTTTGCAGCTTAGCACACTATTTTAAACCTGTATCAGTCTAATAAGATAAAAAATAAGTCCATTGTAGATTAGTATTCCTCATGCCTGACAACTGTTTTATTACCTTTGCTAAATAAACTCAGCAGACTCACATTAGGGCACAACTGAGCAACACAGCATTCAAGAGAACATTCAGCTCAACTAGTTTCCTGCTAAAATGCTTGCTTATGAAGTCACCCAAAAAATGCAAACAAATTCAGCAAGCAGGCTCTTCTTTATTAAAACCATGAGTTACTGTTAATCCAAATTGTACAGAATTCCCCAAAAGAGCAAGAACAAATGGTCTGAGAGCATCATCTGATCAGCAGAGGAAGTAAGGGACCTACCAAAGAGTTAAGTGGTGACTTCTCAGGAAATGGTATGTGTGCTTCCAGTTTGTGTTAATCCCTAAGCATTTTATTCAGTCCAGTGTGCTACTTGAAGGTAGCTAGAATTAACCTTTGTGGTATAATGGGAGATCAAGAAGCACAGCTTTCTACCTTATGTATTCCATATGTAGCATATTTGGTGTTTGGGGCCAAGTCTCATCATTTCATGCTCTAGACCAAACTATGTAGAAAAAAAGCAAAATAACAAAATGGAGACATGAGCAGTGTTATGTACGTGTGAAGGAATGAGAAGCCAAGGACTACAGGAGGAGTATGGAAGAAGACAGAAATGATGAGTGTTTAATTGTCACCTACTCCTCAATCAAGAGCCTTTTGCTTCTCTTCTGTACGTTGTCCACATCATTTTTAATTAATTCTCTCCTATCCAGTTTTCTCTACATAAAAAAAAAAGAAAGAAAATTTCTAAAATAGTGATTAGGTCTCAGAGACTCTGGATGGCTTCTGAATTTTCAGAATCTCCTTATTGAAACTAAAGAAAACAAAATATTTCTTAATTTTTTTTGAGCAATATAATGGGGGTGTTTGTTTTGGCAAAGTTACTTCTATGGTGGAAAGATCTAATGAATGGAAATTCAACTTTAGGGAGATCTAAAGGGATGCAGTGCTCTAATATGTGTACCAGGATTTAAAAATCACATAGAAAAAAGGGTTTACAATCTAACTATCTGCAGGTAGGTAAAACTGACCAAGAAATGCTGCCTATTTGGATATACAAATCCTTGTTAAAGATATGCTTATGTAGAAGGCAGTCCTTACAACTGCTGAGGAACTGAGCTTCCATCACATCCACTGATTCTTAGTCAACCACGTTAGCTGTGAGTAACACAAAATGGACAAAATGATGGGCTGGTGTGCTCTAATTTTCCCACTTACTCCCTGAACTCTTGACAATCATAAATCTTTTCCACTTTTTTTTTTTTGTAAGCTCCCACAATCCTAGAAATCCCACGCAGTGTTCAGCCCTGACCTTTTCCTGTAGCACATGGCACATTGGGAGGACTGGAGTGTTTCCATTAAGCTGTACAACAAATGTCATTTCACACCACTATCCTATGTATCCTACCCATTCAACTCAAAATTGCTGCTGCTTTCAATTTAAAATGGGATGAACTGAGATGGAGAGGTGAAATTATATACTTGTCCTGTAGATTTAGAATAGTTAAAATGGAGTTTAAAGCACATGCTGTTTCTCTGTCCCAAGTCTTCCTCCACAGAACACTGGAAAATGGGTTCACTAGACATGGGAGACTTTTCCTAACCTTCAGCTTTAAGCTACCAGGGAAAGGGTAAATAAACAGAGAGGCCCGTTCTGCACACTGGCCTGCTGCGTTGCTCCTGTCTTTGCTTCTGTTCTTTACTAAGGCCTAAGATGAAACTGCTTCTTTCCCTTCCACATCAGTGAGCCAGATAAAAGACAAATAACCAGAGAGCATAACGCTGCTCCCCCGAGTCTGCTGAACAGGGTCTTGCCTGGCCCTGCACCGCCTGAGTCCTATTTCTCACCAAGGGCTCAGCAGGACCTCGGGAAGAGTAGGTTAAGGAAGCTGCTGGGCCTTTTTATTCTGCTTCTTTACAACACAGTATAATTGGTTCTGGTTCAGCTGCCTCACAAATGGAAGCATCCCACAAAATAACACTGGGAAGAAAAAGCAGGTCAGTTTGACAAAGGGCAGGAGCACAGCTATCCTGTCTGTGACAAATAGGTTTATGTGAGTTCTTGAGGCCTGAAAAATAAACAAACAAGCCAGCAGGCAGTCTTGGCAAAGGCAGGGATCGCTAGGTGGCAGCACACTCTATCTCACTCCCTGTCCACTGGGGAAAACCTGCCTAATCTCAGGAGCAAGAGAGCATGGAAAAGCAGGGAGGAAGAGGAACGGAGTAAAGATCTCTCTAGAGTCTCATGTACAGACACATTGAAAATGCATTATACCCATATTACTTATTGATATTACTTTTGAATATGAAGTGTTCCCTTTGTGTCAACTTTTGTCACATTCCAACCAAACCTTAAAAACTATGATCTTCAGCTGGGCGTGGAGGCACACTCCTTTAATACCAGCACTCAGGAGGCAGAGGCAAGCAGATGCTCTGAGTTCAAGTCCAGCCTGGTCTACAGAGTGACTCCAGGACATGGAAGGCTACACGGAGAGACTCTGTCTCAAAAAACCAAAAAAAACAAAACAAAACAGAACAAACAAAAAACCACCACCAACAAAACAAAACAAAAACAAAACCCAGAACCAAAGAAACAAAACAAAACCTATGATCTTCAATAATCCTCTTTTGTAAATATGGAACCTGAATGTTAAATGGAGTTGGTGAATCCAAAATCACATGACAAATCAGTTGTGGTGTCCTATACCTTTATTTCAGAACTTAGGAGTTTGAAGCAAGGAGATTGCAAGTTTCAGGCCAAGTGTGTAATACATTGCCAGGTCCAGGGCAGCCTGGACATCTTAAGAGAACAGGTTATGGAAAAATATTGCACAATAACTAAATTAAAATATACTGAAATGTGAAGTCTAAAGGGATGACATTAGAGTCTATAAAAGTATACAAAAGTATAAGAATTCCATGAACACAACCAAGATGAGATAAATGCAACTATTATTGAACACGGCAGAAGTAGAACCAATGCCTCAAATTGTATTTTTCTGAATATAAAGTAATTATTGTTACAGAAGAAAATTTATATGTGAGACAGTGCCCAAGACAGTGTGATCAATGATGATTTATAGTACAGAGATAGCCACCATTAATTTTCCATTCTGCATGTAAATGTTTATCGCAGCTCTAATAACATAGCTCCTCCAGTTTTAAACACATCTCTGACTAAGCAAGAATTGTCCTAGGTCACTACAATAGGTAGATAGAATGTTCAGTACTATATACACCAAAGAATGAATGAATCATACACATACATTGTAATCCAAATTAGTTCCAACATTATACCAGTTTGAGTTAGGATGCACAAGCACAGCCATAATTGATTACACATATTTATTTCTTATTAGCAATTTTCTGACACATAGAATTGCTAGCTCATAGGTCCGGATCACATTTTATCTAATACTTGCTGTTGAATTTATTTCTTTAAGAGGTGTATCATTTTTTTCTTTTCAAGCACTGTATGAGATTTTCAAGTATATTTACTACCAATTTAGACTTATTAATCCTCCAAAATATATGGAATATATTTCTGTTATTTACCAGACATACTTAGCAATAGTATTTGCCTTAGTTACTGTTCTAGTGCTGTGAAGAGACACCATGACCAAGGCAACTATTATACAGGAAGCATTTAGTTGTGGCTTGCTGACAGTTTTAGAGTGTTAGTCCATGATCACCATGGTGGGACTGGAGCAGTAGCTGAGAGCTTTATACCTTTATTTTCAGGGAGAAGGCAGTGATGACAGAGCCAGGTAGACAGAAAGACAGATACACACACTCACACACACACACACACACACACACACACACACACACACACATATGCTGGGGGAGGTAGGGAGCCAGAGACATAAAGACACACACACACACACACAAACACACACACACACACACACACACAGAGAGGGAGAGAGAGAGAGAGAGAGAGAGAGAGAGAGAGAGAGAGACAGACAGACAGACAGACAGACAGACAGGCAGACAGACAGGACCTGACAGAAAGACAGATAGACAGACTGGACCTGAAGTGGGCATTTGAAACATCAAAGCTCACTCCCAGTGACATACCTTCTTCAACAAGATCACACCTCTTAATGCTTCTATAACATCCCACTACCTGGTAACTAAACCTTCAAATGCATGAGCCTATCAGGACGCCATTCATCCAAATCATCAGAGTATTTTGGCGCAGCAGCTCTAGAAGACTAAATCACCTGCCATTCAAATTGAAACTCTTCCATGCTCATGAGGTGCCTGTGCTTTGACTGGCTTCTTTATGCAAATGGGCATGTTCAAGCTTTTCTTCCAGATTTCACTCATCTAAACTTTTACTCTGTAGTCCTTTCACGCTGCCCTTTCTTCGATTTGTATATTTCTCTTTTTTAAAAGATTTATTGGTTCATTATTATGTATATAGTGTTCTGCCTGTATGTACAGTTGTAAGCCAGAAGAAGGAATCGGATCACACTACAGATGGTTGTGAGCTACCATGTGGTTGTTGGGAACTGAGCTCAGGACCTTTGGAAGATCATTCTTTCTGTTTTTTTCTCTCTCATGGCCCTCTTTTCACAAGGGATAGTATACATAAACTTTAAATACAAAGAAAAATTTGCTTCAACATAAATGTTAAATGTTTATGATCAAGATTCTATGATATGTGGAGACACAAAGAAATATGAAGGTGGAAGATTTGGTTATTACCTACAGTAGTAAATGATAATATTACCTTGTCAGAACCCATGTCAACTAATGTTGGCAAAGTACTCAAAAGTCAGTTCCTAAATCACTCTGCCTATTATGCACTGTAGTATTGCACTGCTCCTTTTATATTCCTGTAATGAGGATAACAAGCAGCTCATCATCACCTGGTGAGCAGAACATTGTATCACCAGAGGAAATCTAGTCAAGGAAAAGCAGCTTCTTTAAGTTGAAATGACACTTTAAAAAAAGAAATAAAAAACAGAGGCAACGTGGGCAGCCGAAGGGAGAAAGAGCACTCTCTTTGCTGCAATCTTAGAAAATAGAATGTAACAACCTCTTTCAGTGTTGGTGTCTGAGCATGTCTCAATATTTTTATAGAAAATGGTAATATAATTTCTAGTCTCACAAGTGAGCTGACATAGGCAGCAATTTTTAGTGCCCTGTGCAAAGTGGTAAGACTGATGTGAATTACAGCTTTGGAGTTATACGTACATTCTCCCGCATTATTCACTGAAATCAATGTCTGGCTGGTTATGTTGGCATAAGAATGAGCCAGAAATGGGCAAAACACTGGTTCTCACAAGATTTGCCTGTTCAAAAATACAACACAAATCGAATTGTGAAGTGTGCACTTGGCTGCTGGGTTGGGGACTTCCTGCACCAAAGAGACTACAGACAGTGAAATAAGAGCAGATGTGTAATTGTCTCTCTCCACATTAGTCTGTCTGTGGTAACTTAGAGAAGTCATCTTGTATCTCCAAACCATAATTTCTAGTTTGGAAAAATGGGAGAAAGTTACATTGTGGCATATATAATTGCTGTAAAATTATAAACAATAAATATCAGTGTCTTTCAAAGAACGGCCCAGTAATGAATGATCTTATCTCACTGCCTTCTTTAACTATAGCTTCAAATTGAATCATTGTTTTTGCTGAGAAAAGATATGTTGCTTTTATTCTCAAAGTGATTTAAAATTATCTAAGAAACCCAAATGAAAGTAATACCCACCTGAAGCAAGTTGTCATGAGGTCTACCCATGGAAAACAAGTGAGCTGCTTCCCAGTAAGCCTCACTGAACAGTGAGTAGAACATCACTGAATAGAGGCCACAGGCATGCAAACATTTCAGTCTAAGAGACAACAAGGAGATACGATCCAAAGAGACATGCGACTGCATGAGAGATGCCTCTAGTGGGCTGCGAGTTTCAGCAAATACAATAGAAAAGAAAAAAGAAAAAAAAAACTACTCCACAACATTAATGATAGAGGACCCATTCCACAGCACATGAACATTAATTAGGAATGAGAATGTGCCTCAGGGTGCGTAAGACATTGCCAACCCATAACATGCGTTGAGTTCAGTCCTCCGCACCATAAAAATATCTATATTAGATTATTTTATCTTCTACACCACAAACAGAAACAGTATCTTTAACTTAATCAGAGGGTTAATTTAACAATGAAAAGGAACACCCCAACTAAAACAGAAGTGAAAGGTGTTGCCAACAGGTGCAAAACAAAGCAGAAAGGGGGTATGAGGGGCAGGCAATGGTGGTATGCAACCTCTCTATCATCAAGCCAGATTCTCTAATTGTTTGTTTGTTTGTCTAGGTTTTTTGAGACAGGGTTTCTCTGTGTAGCCCTGGGTGTACTGGGACTCACTCTGTAGACCATCAAGGTTAGCTCTCACAAAAAAATAATGCAAACTAAACTATGAAAAATATAATTAACATTGCAGACTCCTAAACATCATAGAAGTAACAAGGACAAGAGAAATAGTAGGAGAGATGACTAGTGTCCCTAATATTCACGTAAGCATGGGCTAAACCAATCACAAGTGTTTCTTGTTGGCCCAAATAGACACAGCTGTCATGAAGAAAATAGATATCATTTGTCATAATTTATATTTTTTCTGTATAATTTATCAAAACTCTCGAGACATCCATTTATCACAACAATTCCTAAGACTCCATCCTGAAGAAAGAGTAATGGATATATACAAATATATAGCAATGAGATGTTAATGGCAGCTATTAGAAGAAATAGTGCAGCTAATGTGAGTGCCTTCATATGAATGACTAACTACATAATTTATGTGGAAACGAGTCATGGAGTTCTAAGACATCACTAAATATTTTGCTGTGTATGTGTATGCAGTACTGTGCTGTGATACATTATTGTAACACAAGCCCTGTAATGTGTGTGTGTGTGTATATATATATATATATATATATATATATATATATATATATATGCTAATTGACAGTAGTCATTACTTGGTGTTGTTTGTACTTTGAGTTTGCCAATTTGTATGCACTGTGTTTTCTTTAAATAGTAAATACCCTTTATTTGGTGAAGTATAAAAATAAAATAAGTAATTAAAATACCAGAAACAAAAGAGAAGCCACTCTTCATTGTCAGTGGAGTCCAGTTTTACAATTGTATATCACATATAAAAATACAGAGATCAGTACAGTGATCCCCATAGTCAGATGTGAAAGTAAGAGAAGTTATAAAGGTAACTCACCCAGGTTACCTCAATTTATCCTTTTCTTATTTTAATACATGGCTTATTAAAACAATTAATATGTGTCTTGACGAATACTCTACTTTGAATGGCAATATATTAAATTATGAATCTTTGGGCAATATATAAAGTTATCACAAGGGTAAATTTTATGAGCAATTTGATCATATTGCTACAAATCATCCTTAGAAGAGGTGCCCACGATAGACATAAATTACATTTGAGGGTGACTGTGCATACCAATTATTCAATATCTATTCAAGGAAGATCACTAATTTCATTATATGTAAAACCTTCAACACTCCTAAGAATAATTGTATCTTGCAGCAATTTAAAAGTCTATCGCTGACGAAATTCACTTCTCTTTTCTGCTGAGAGGCATTAAGGAAAGGACCTGACATAGAGAGAAGAGTGCCAAGTAGATGAAAAGGAAGTTCAGGCATGAGTACCCAGTTCTGTATGAGGAGGCTTCGCAATGTTGAGAGAGATTCATGGATTATGAAAACATATCTGAGACCTAAAGTGATCCTTCTACATCTAAACTGCAGGCTTATGCCACATTAATGGGACCCAGAAATGATGATCATAGTAGTTTAGACATCAATGTTTTCATAAACTCAGTGGAACCTAGAAAACTCACTTTGATTTTCACACCACGACACTATTCTAAACACAAGTGTGTGAGTTGATGCTAAACCAAGAATATTCATGGCTACTGATGCATGAAAAATCATTAATGGGAATTAAAATATCACATAGGAGGACTGGAAAGGTGGCTCAGTAGTTAAGAGCACTTATTGCCTTTTCAGAAGACCTGGATTTGGTTCCCAACATGTATATGGTGGCTTACAACCACCTGTAACTCCAGTTTTAAGGAAGGCAATGTCCTCTAATGACCTTTGTGGACTCCTGAAGACACATCGTATCTATATGCCACACCAACACAGAAATACAAATGAAACCACATTAACGATGACTAAAACTATAGAAGCTCATTTCTTACATAATTATGAATGGTCTCCATCATTTTTTAAAAAGATACTCAAATTTATTAGCTGCTTTTGCTACTACAAAGTTCTTCACAAGAAACTACTTCACGGGGAATGGGATCTTCTAAGCTCAAAATTTAAAACTGCATTGGTACATGGAGAGGGCATGGAGACAGAGTCAGGAAGTGGCTGCTCACATTGCTTCTTCAAAAGGAAAGCAGGGCAGGGGAAGGAAGAGAGAGTAGGAAATCAAACCTCAAGGCCCACCCTCAGTGACTTGTCTCCTCCTCCAGCAAATCTCCACCTCCAATACATTCCATAACCTCCCAAAACAGTGTCACCAGCTGTGGAGTCAAATATTCAAACACATGAGCCTATAGGGGATTTCTCACATTCAAATCGTGCACATCATTTGAAAGTCCACAGCACTAATTAATAGGTCATTTTAAATATTTGGCCAATATCTGTTCTCCAAGACGTTAAAGTAATTAATTCATGTGCTACACGTCATTTTCCTGACATTCTCTTTCAAGTCATTGTGCACAGCATCATATGACTAAAACAGAAAATGTCTTGCTTTTATGGGAATCATGTCAGATAAAAATGAATAAATAGCTGGGTAAATAAATCCTTCATATGCAAAGCCATGACAAACACAACAAAACTAAATGATGCATACTATAAAAATGAAGAACGAAGAATAGAGAAAAATATTTTTTATGTCATAAACAGAAGAGTGAGCCTAGTCTATAACTGCATGAAGATCCTTAGCAATAGTGGTGTCAGTCAAGACAAACAAAGCTTCCTGGAACTTTGCTTTGGCTAGTAGTGAAAATGTTGATGTGGGCCAGAGAAGCTATGATGTTAGGACACCTGCTAATCAACTTTAAGAAACATCATCAGTTAAAAAGCCATCAACAAATAGAGAAAGCTGAATCTCATGCCTCCAAATTGAGTAACACTGGTTCCTCTTTTTTTTTTTTTAATTTAAAGTTATTTTTAAAATTTATTCACTTTATTTCCTGATCATAGCTTGCTCCTTCCTCTCCTCCCAGTCCTACCGTTCACCTTCATCCTTTTTCCCCCTTTCCCCTTACTTGTTTCTCAGAGAAAGGAAACCTCCCCCCCCCCAACCCTCCTCAGGTCATCATAGCACACCAGGACGGAGCTAGTCCTCTTTCCTTGTGGCCTGGCTAGGCAGCCCTGCCAGGGAGAAGTGATCAAAAAACAGGCAACAGTGTCCATGTCAGCACCCCTGCTCCTCTTACTAGGGAAGCCATATGAAGCCTGAGCTTCGCAGCTGCTACATCTGTGTAGTGGGTGTAGGTCCAGTCTACCCGCGGTCTTTGTTTGGAGCTTCGATCTCCTGAAGCTCCAGTGGGCCCTGGTTAATTGCTTTTGTTGGTCTTGTGGAGTTCCTGTCACCTCCAGGTCATATGTGGATTTTAGTCATAGAGTACAGGATAAAAATGCTACAATTCACAAACCCAAATAAGATAAGTAACAAGGAGGGCCTATGGGGGGGGGGGGGGATGCCTAAGTCTCACTCAAAAAGCGAAATAGAGTAAACAGTGGAAGTGTTTGAAGAGAGGGAACATGATATGGGAGGGAGCACAGAGAAAATGAGGGTGGAAATCATACCTGAGAAAGCAAGGGGCTAGAAGACAGACGACTTGCAGAGAGAAGAGAAACCATGGGCAGAGGCTTCTCTGTGTCAAACTGGAGACCTTAGACAGGGTAGGTTTCTGAGGAGATATGATGGTGACTCTGGGACTCCTAGTGGCAGGCAGGGTCATGGAGACTGAAGACAACATCCTCCAGCTATACAAGACTCCTAGTGGAGGGAGGTGAACCCCAACCTACTCATAAAACTTCAACATTGCTTCTTACACTCGATTCGAAGTTGTTACAAGAACAGTTGAAGAAATGATGTTTTTTTTTTTTTTTGAGAAACTCATTGTACAAGGCTTGCTTCAAATTCTGCCTTCAGGGACTGGCTCCCCGACCCCTCTTTTTCAGGCTATAGCCTGAGTAGAGTAGTCAGCCTGAAATTCAAACACATTCAAACATTCCCTCTGTATGACATACAATTACATCCTTAAAGTCTTGTCTCATTATACAAAATGACATACAAAACTCACGTTTTACTCAAAACATCACTCTCATATAGAATTGTGTTCAGCTGTAAAGATAAATATCCCAAACCAAATCTGAAAAATGAAGACAACCCAAACGCATCCACGCACAACAGCCGTGCTCAGGAATTGTGACTGTCAATCATGAGCATTTTGATTCTAACTTCTTTATGAATTCTGGAATTTTCTCTGCCCATGTGTGAGAGACAATTAACAGGGGTATTAGTGTGTCTGTTCCTCAACACCAAATAGATCTCTCCCTGAACATTTGTTCATTCATTTATCCATTCTTATATTCATTCACTTATGAGATATTTGTCAAACACAGAAAAATTTGAGTCCTGTGAAAGCACAAAAATATGCCATATAAAGTCAGGTAGCCAAACATTCTCTTGTTTGGAAACACATGTGTATGTGAAAGCCAGAAAACAACTTGCAAGAGCCAGATCTTTCCTCCTATGGTGTGAGCACTGAGGATCAAACCGAGGCCTTCAGGTTTGGTCACAAGGCATTCATTGAGCCATATTGACAGAACCAGAAGAAATTTTACCATTTTAAAGGAAAAACAATATTCACTAGAGAAAATGAAGTTTATTTCACAGAACTTTCCTCACACTCCAGGACATTGTCTGTTTGGTCCAGCCATCCCTGGTAGAAATTGGCACCATTGTGGGATGAACAAGAAGTCTCATTATCAGAAGTTTGAGCATCATTGGCTTATAGGCACCGATGTGTGGCATAATTCAAGGAGCAGATCCCATGGTGACCAGGAGTAAGAAGGTCCATCATTAGAGTCACAAGATCTACATGTGGTGCTGATATAACACTTCAATGAGGAGGATCTGGGAGCCTGGGGGAGGAGTTGTAGTCATGGCCACTAATGAAGGAGAAGAAAAAGATTGTTGAAATACGGCTGTGACTTTGGAATTAGCCTTGAACACTGCTCTTCAACGATTTCTGGTATTCGTCTTTCATATTCTTTTTGTGTTTCCTGACATCATTGTATCTTTCTGAGATGGAGAAGCAGGGATAAGACAAGTAGTACTGTAGTTACAATAAACCTCGGGCCTTTTCCTTTCCAGGTTATTGGCTATCCCAGTAAAACTAACTCTTCAGATTGTCTTTCTACTTCACAGAGAGTTCCTCCAGGAAAATGGTTTTGGTTTCAACATTGCTCTCTGCAAATAGTACTGCAATATGATACATTCTCCCACAATAAGATATGTCATTATTTTCACTGCACCCTTCTGATGATACTTTATGCCTTCTGTCAGTTTGATAGCTTGTTTTTACCTAAAACAAAAATTTCAACAAATAGAGGAATAATATAAGAATTTTCAACAAATAGGACGTTAGAATATTTTTCCTCTTACAATGCATTGCTCATATATCAATCAGTACACATTTGTTTCTCAAGCCAACTGTATAATACTTAAACATTTGCTTAGATATAACTATAGAAAATCTCAGTTATAATTGACTTTCTATTCTTTAGTAAGGACTCATAGGAATGTTTGCAACTATTTCTCCATAACCTTCATATTTTTGTCACTCTGCTCATTACCCTTTATTGGTCATTTTGTGTCCTCCAATACTAAGTGCTACATTTGTAGGCATGCCACCTGTTCAATCAAATAGGGCAATGTATTTAGAAAGGCCTTGTACTTGTTTCAACCTTTGGTAGACAATGACTTTAATATTTTAAAGTTTAGACAAGGGACGCTGAATTTTATCTTGCAGTGTGTTCTATAGTATGCATAGCTACCCTTACTAGTAATAAAGCTAGAATTCCAAGATGATGTTGGTTCTACATTTAAAAAAGAAAAACAAAACAAAACTATTTCCTCTATCTCTTGCCAGCTCACTTGTACGTTTCTAGAAACCTATATAGCTTTATCTATAAAACCTTGAATTTGTTCGATGTTTTCTTATGTACTTCTGGTCCTAAATTACTGCAAATCTGCTAATTTCCAAAAACTTAAAAAATATCTCTTTTAGACAAATATTTTTTCTAAAACTATCTAAATCTATTGAATCTATTTAAGAAGAAAGGCAGATGGTGAATGTCTACTAAGATGCCACTATTTCTGAATTTATATAACTATATACCTTGCATTTTTATGCAACTTCCTGTGGATAGGTAGTCCTTAAAGCTTCCTGTACCTTAGCCTGAAAAATGACACATCAACAACACGCTGAGTCTCCTAATTACCAGGAATACAGGGCCCATTAAACTGTGAGGATGCATATGCACACCTAATTATGTTTATGCCTGCTTATAAATCAGCAAAGTGAAAGCATATGCATGCTGGAAATTACCCATCATTAACTTTTCTAATTGCACCCAAATAAAGGGGGAAATAATTCACTTCAGAATATGGTTTCATCCTTTGGGCAAAGCCTAGTCTCATCTTGTTTAGGTTTTGAAAAATTGTCTTTTTTTCTCATAAATAGAAATCAATTATTCGGGTGCCAAACCACAACATAGTTCTTCTCTGGGTGTTGAGCCAGAGAAAATGAAAAGATTGAGATATGAATGTCAGAAGACTAAAGCAGGGATTTGGGCAGCAAGCAATATAGAGGGAAAATACTGCACAAAGTAAAACAATTCCATCATTCTGATGGAGAGGCCAGTGTGGATGGTGACAGCCCAACCACAGATACGATAGAAGGCAACAACCAGGGACAGATCCTCAGGGAAAAAGAAGCATTAAATTTAGATGTAGGACAGAAGACTCAATTTCATGACAGTAATTGAGATCAATTGGAGCACTGTGTGTGCTCCTCACTCACAATTTCCCCTGTAGTTTCTCTAAACAATTACGGTTCTATTACTGGCAGGATTAAGATAAGACAGACAGGAGTTGTGCATGCCTAATTGGACTTCCAAATATGGTTGATTGCTGTCCATAGAGACTGGAAACTGAAAGAGAAAGATGCTTGGAGGATGGAGTAAAACAGGACTTTTGCTGTTTACACCATGGAAACCCATTCTTGTGCTAATTCAGAGGTACAGAGTGCTGAATACAAAATCAGGTACAGGCACTGCCTCCAATGCCTCTCAGCTAGCTGCTTTGCAAGCATGATCTCATGCATCCCTCACCACAGTACTGTAAAGCCGTCTGCTGTGGTCCTTGCTCTACAGATGGAGAGTGGCAATGAGAACATCAACTAGGAGGGCCCAGTCACACTGATAGAGTGTAGGGGTCAAACTCTTAGAGTTTTTTTTTTTTTTTACTCTATCCTATGTTTCAATCTACGTTGCTGCTCAGAGGAACCAAAATTTGTAGATATAATCAATTGCACTTTGATGTGCATGCAGGTGTGCTCCCATTTTTTTTAAGTTAAATTGAAAGTTAAATAAAACAATGCCTATTTTGGAAGGTTAATTTGTGCCCTATCACCTTTACTGGCTTCTGTGGACCAATGCTAGGGCATTGTTTTCATGAGAGTCCACCTCATATTTTTGAAAAACGCTCATTTATTGTATTATATCCCTAATACCAAGTCTATCCTTCTTAAAGTGAAATCTAGAGATTCTATACTCGGCTAGTAATAGTAACTTGTGTAAGATGACGATGAGGAACACATACCCCAAGAACCATGAATCTTGGCCAATTAACTGAAGCACAGAAGAATAGCAGTTATGACCAATTGTTCATGAAGGTGCTGATAGTGCTTGGACTCCAGTATCTCAGATGAAGTGGATACTGATGGAGGTGGTGGAATTCAGTAGTTGGCTTCCTTGTCTTCTAGGGGTTGGGTAGATTATGTCATTAATGAAATACTGTCTGTCTTCATTCTCCATACTAACCAGTCTAGTACTGACACCTAATTAATTACTATTTCTCTTCATTGGTGTCTGCATTTTTCCCATAAAAGCTTCCATTAACTTTATTCATCACTTTCTTATATTAGCTGTCTAATTACGGTAGCTTGTAAAGTGTTCCATTCTCTGTGAAACAATGCTATTTGTTAAATATTACTATATACTACTCCTGGAATCATAGAGTAGTTAGCTTTAAGAACCCCATGTCTTTATTATTTTGTATATGAATACATATTGTAGAATAAATTTAAGAGTCACCTCATCAAGTAGTCATCAATAAAACTTGACTTAAAAAGCCCCAAAAGGTAAATTCACCCTAAAAATTGCTTTAATTTTGAACAATTTTCTTCTGTATCCTTTTCTGCTTTTATATAGTGGAAGTAAACAAGAAAACCAGCAGTCATTTTAATTTCATGACTTCATATGTCTAATTTGTCAATTTTCATTATATGATAAATGAACTATGCCATTATTTGAGTCAAAAATGTGTTGATCTTTTTTTTTTAATATCTTTGGTTCTTTAGATATGATTCTGTTCATTTTATATTCAGCATTACATTCAAATCCATCCCAGGGACTTGAATTCATACCTACAGCAGTGATCTCCAGTTTCTCTTGTGTGACTCTACAATGTGACTTTTCTAGACTGTCAGTATGGTTGTGTCTTTACATGAGTTAAAACTTAAAATAATACAGAATAAAATCTCAAATTGTTGCTCTCACATACCAGACCCCATGATGTAACCCAGGTTGTTCTACTGTCTTTGTCTTCTGTGGCCTCCCACCCACACTAACCCCTGAAGTGCATGCACCTCTACAAACAATCCTGCTTCCTACCTCCTTGCCTTGCCTATGGTGTTCCTTCTTTACATACCTGTATTAATGAGACCGAAAATTTCTGATTCAATGAATTTCACCAACATCTCCAGGCTAGAATTCCTCTGGGCATGCACATTTTTCAAAGCTTTCTGTCATTTCATTCCACTCTGGCTGAATTTATATATCTATAATTATCTTTTGCAGATCCAGTCTCTACACTCTTTCTTCTTACTATCTTTGCTTGCTAGAGGAAGAAGCAAACCTTATGCCTGTGTGGCTGTCTGGCTATGGTCAGTGACTGATATCTAGCAGCCTAAAAACAAAAACAAAAGAAGCAAACAGACATATAAAACCAGAAAGCCAGGACTCTTCTTGATGATATCCATGAAATATTTTTACTATTAGCATAGATATTCACAGATCTTTTAAATCTTGCACAGAGACACACCCTAGTCTTTAATGAATCCACTGTGCCAGCAGTAGATAGTGAAAAATATATTATAATGGTTATTACTTAAAATAATGGTGATTATTAGTTAATATTTATAGAAGGCTACTGTATGACAACAAATTATCTTAGCTTTCCTGCTCACTTGTCAATGAAGAAATAAAAGATAGAAGAATGAAGACAATTACCCAATACCACAGAGTTTAGTAGAGCTTGCAAATAAAATGACATTGTTTTACTCTGTCTCCCATGTGTTTTGTCACTTAACTGGAAATAGTCAATTTAGTTAATTGGACTTGAATGTGCTTCTGTGTTGCTTTAACAGCTTTACTGAGATAATTCACAAGTGATGGGGTCACATATTTAAAGTATAGGATTCTCTACTTCTTAGAACAACCATCACCGCTATCACTTGTAGGTCATTTTTTATCATCTCCAAATAAATTTTGTCCTCATTAGCTATTAGATTCCAAGATTAATATGTTATCTTAACTGTTGAGACATTTCTTTGTCCCTCAGTGTGTGTGTGTGTGTGTGTGAAGTATCCTTTTTTATATGTATATAAATTTAGGTAGAGGGAGAAGAGATCCTTAGGGGCAAGAATTGGGTGGATCCTCGCTCAGACTGACAGATGACTTGTTATCTAACTTTGGAAATCTATGAAGTGTGGGATTATTTTTCAAAATTTTAAGCATGTATATACCTGCTTATGAATACTCCTGAAATAGTACATAGGAATATCCTGATGTGTCACTTCAATGACAGATTCACCCTCACTTAGCAAGCATATGCTCTGCTTGTGTAAACCCATTTTGTTTATCTTTCTTTCTATGTGGAATAACTTATTGCACATAGCCCACAAGAGGGAAGGTGCTGGGTTTTACCCTATCCACAAAGAGCGGCTACATCTTTCTAAGGGAGTTGCTCTGGGTCTCTGAGGGATCCCTCTGCTTCCCCATTAAGTGCAATTTCCCACAGGATGAGTCCTCAGTCCACACTCCAGGTACCTTGAAGCAAACATTTGCTGCTCTAATGGCCCAGATGTGTGTCCATCCATCAATAATAAACTTGCAAAGTCGCTTTGGAGTATAAACTTACAAGTGAGGACTGGTTGCACACATACAGGCAGGCAAGGTTTCTTTCTCACTGTAATGCAACTAAAAGCAAAAGGAAAAAGTGGATTAAAGTCATCTGACAAAGGGATTTTTGAGGATCCAAAGTTTAACTTGGCTTTATTTTTCAGTTAGGAATGAAGCAGTGTGTTGGGGGATGGCCTGATATATTTTTATGCTAATTACTGCTTGCTGTCTGTGTGACCCACCTTTTGCTTAATAAAAAGCCATCCCACCTGGACAGGACAAAGGAGATAGGTGGGGCTTAGAAAGAGAAGAATCCTGGGCAAAAGAAAAGAGAGGCCACCAGGAGGAGAAAGGAAAAAGACATGAGGAGAGGAGAGGAAGGCCACCATGGGTTAGCTGGTGGAGAAACTGCTAGACTTAGGTCGTCAGAGTCTGTTCCTGGAAGCTCATTGAGAGTCAGAGTCCAGTGTCGATGCAAAAGCAAAGGAATTTTTAATTAAGCTGATGTGTCGTGGTCCAACAAGCTCAGAAAAGTTGAGGACCTCGGGTAGCCAAAGCAGTGGGTTTAAATACCCTTTACAGAAGCATAATTCAGCAACAGCCATTAGTACAAGTTTAACTGGGTAACAAAATTAACCTCTAAGGGGTGGGGTAAATTGAATGGAGTGTGGGAAAGAGTAAGGGAGCAGCCCAGAGGGGAGTGGGATAGCCTGGAGGCAGTTGACCTTAGCATATGTCAGGGTGAGATAGGAGTGGGCATGATGATGGTGTTGGTTTTCTAGGAACTATCTTGAGCTAGTGGGTTCCGAGTAGGGTGGGGTAGAAGCAATAGGGTGCAGAAATAGAAAATTTTCTTAACTTGTCCTATTTGGCTACTTTCAGAAGCAAACATATAATATGGCTGAGCTATAGCTAACTTAAGCTAACTTGGATTCTTCAAAACACATGGCCGGCGGCGTGGATGGAGAATGCAGCCCAAATAAAGAACATTAACAAGTATTTGGGATTATGGATGAAAGGTAGCTTGATAGAGGTTATTGGAAGCAGATAACATGGGCTTGAGACAGGGATCCCATGCCTGCCCCACTATGGGAGGTAATTTAGAGGATTGATATCTGCCCTGCCCCTGTTGGACCCTCATGCCCAACTCGGGAAGGGGGTCGCTGCGAGAGACCACTCAAAATATGGAGCACTGATGCAAAAGCAAAGGTTTTATTGCTGATGCGTCAGGGTCCCTCAGCACTTGAGAGACGAAGGACCCCAAGTGACTGTTACAGACTAGTTTTAAAGGCAAAAACCACAAAGCAGGTGGGGTTGCTTATCAAGTTAAACCATATGGATATTAGGACATCTGGCATTGGGAACCGTCTTGTGGGGATTTGGGTGTGGGTCCCTAGAGCGGTTACTGGAAACCATATGGGGACATCTAATATTTGGAAACTTGCATGTAACTATTCTGGGAACTAGAGAAGAACTATTGAGGTGAGCAGTTCCGAGAACTGGGAAGCAGGTGGGGTCAGAAGTTTAGATTCTAGGCAAGCAAGGTTAGGCTAGCAAACAAGTATCTTATATTTTATAATTTTGTAGTTTCTCACCCCAGGTTAACTAAGGCTATTTTAAAATATAACAAGTGTCTGTGACTTGAATAATTGCTAGCCAGGCCTACAGATAATACAGATGGTTTAAAAACAGTAGTAATGTCTTTAACAACTAGTTACTCTGTGGGGCCATATCTCTGTCTGACACATTTTGTTTTGTATGTGACTCCTAAATCACCTGGTGTCTCACTATGTAACTCTAAGACAATGGTGTAGAAGTTCTCTAGGTAGAACCCCTACTAAGAGCATAGACTTTGCTCAATGTTATCAATACAATTTTTCAAGCAATTAGCATATTTTTGCCCAAACAAAACAAACTATATTTACTTTTTCCTCATTTATTATGGCATCTACATGAACATATACTTTAAACAAAGGTGCTGGAAAAGTTGGACACATGGTCTTAGATAAGTGAAACTTAACCCTTATCATCCTGTGCAAATCAACTTAAAAATGTATGGTCAGATACTGTAGTTACTGAAGAAAATACAGGTGAAAACACTCTTAATTAATTGATTTGTTCACTTTACATTACAGTCATAGCTTCTTCCCTCCTCTTCTCCCAGTTCTGTCCTTCCTCCCTTTCCCTATCACTCTCCCCTAGTTCTCAGAAAACAATCTTAAGATACTGACATAGGTGATGACTTTTTCCTAGGATTCCAAAAGCAAATATTGATAAGTAAGATAGCATCAAATTAGAGATTCTGCAAAGAATGGAAAGATGGCTTAGAAGCTATCTTACTCTTACACAGGACCCAGGTTTGGTTCTCAAAACCCATATGGTGGCTCACAACATCCATAACTCCAGTTCCAGGGGATAAGATTCCTTCTTCTGCCCTTTATGGACACTGAACATGTAATTAGTGGCCAGTGTCCTTAGCCATCAGCAAATATTAATCAAAACTACAATGAATACCACCACCTTATCTCATTCAGAGTGATTATTATCCAAAAGCATGACAAATTAGGGCTACAAAGGAGGTGGGAGAAAGCCTGTGTTCCTGGTGAATATAAGTTGATAAAGCACCATTCAACAATGGGATGAAGTGATCTCACTCTTCTGAAAACAGAACTGACATGTGATTCAGCTATCCAGCTCCTAAGTGCATATAGAAAGGAAATGAAGGCAGAATATAGAAGAAATATCTGCATACCTACATTGTTGATTGTGGCACTTTTCTTAAAACTTAAAACAGGAAACCAGCCGAGGTATCCAACAATAGATGAACAGATACAATGTAATGTAATATAATGTAAAATGTGATATAATGTAAAAGCAGACAATGGAGCATTCTAGAGCCAAAAAGATGAATAAAATGTTGTCATTTGAAGAGAATTGCTTTAATCTATGCACTTAATATATGCTAATAATAACAAAGTACCATATGCAGTTAATAATATTTTTTCTGAACTAGCTGAGGAAGAAAGCAGAAATCACCTATAAGTGTCATAACATTGCCAGTGAATATTGCTGTAAGTAAGGAACAAAGAATTACTTCTCAGTTGTTGAAATGTCAGCCAACAATTACTTTCTATTCTCAGGTTATGTTTATACTCTCCAGAAAACAGCAGGAGTCACTGTTCGTAAGTGCTAACATGTGTTATAAATATGTGATTTGGAGGTTACCAGAAGTAGAATACAGTCTCAGGAGGGGCCCACAATGGAAACAGGTTTTCTAAGAGAATTTACTCTGCTTCATTGCTAAAGCAGAGTAAATATTCACAAAGATCCTTCCTGCATCCTGCTTTGTGTCTCGCAGCCCGCCTCTTACATGGGAGCTCAGCTGATCTGTCCCAGTTCCTTAAAAGCCTCCTGTAAATTAAAGTCCAAGATTCTGCTGTTCTCATTCTCTTGCTGGAATCTTCATCAGCAGCCCCAACGTTTTTCCTGCATGTTATCAGTATTCAGTATTCAGAAATAACCAAAGCCACAGTAACTCATGCTTCCAAATGCTCCGTCCTGTGTTATATATTCTTCTAGTGTCTGATAAAATTCAGATTGTATGAACAGCTAGAGCACTACTCTTTATTCATTATTTTATATGACACTGATCAAGTGGTAACTCTTTTTCTATATACTCATTACTGATACACAGTAAAGTGTCTCTTACAAAATAAAAGCAATAAGTTAAATAAAACTCTAAAGTAATCACTCGCTGAAGAAGAATTAATTTCAAGTTTATGAAACCCATATTCTATTTTCTTATTTTCATAGACAAAATGCTTGTTTATTAGCTTTATATTTATTGAGTTAAGCTTTGCTCTTGTGTACAGTGTAGGTATGAGTGTTCTGGTTTCTCTCTCTACCATGGCTCTGTAATGGTTTTCAGAAGTTAGAGAACATTTTGTATTACTATAGCATTTAAATTTTTTTTGGACCCTACGGCACCAGCCAAGGACAATACATGCAGTACACGTTGAACCCCTACCCAGATCTAGCCAATGGACAGGACACTCTCCACAATTGAGTGGAGAGTGGGGACTGACTTTCACACAAACTCTGGTGCCCCATATTTGACCATGTCCCCTGGGTGAGGAGGCCTGGTGGCACTCAGAGGAAGGATAGCAGGCTACCAAGAAGAGACTTGATACCCTATGAGCATATACAGGGGGAGAAGGTCCCCCTCAGGAACAAGCATAGGGGAGGGGAGTAGGGAGAAAGCAGGAGGGAGGGAGGGTGGAATGGGAGGATACAAGGATGGGATAACAATTGAGATGTAATATGAATAAATTATATATATATATATATATATATATATATATATATATATATATATATATAGGCCCAGACATTTGCTTATGAGCAGTATAAATGTTACAAGTTCTCCTCTTAGAAATAAAAAGATAAACATGCAAAGTTGAAAAAATACAACTTTATTCATATAATTTTCTAGAGCCAAGTTAGACAAAGAGTCTAGGAGAGCTCTCCAGATAGCCATCCTAGGTTGCAGCTCTGTTGCTATGATGAACATCAGGACCAAAAACAAATTGAGGGAAGAAAGGGTTTATTTTAGCTTGTAGATTGTATTCAGTTATTGAGGAGAAAGTTATATGTAGGTAAAATAATTTAAAGTAATAAGAGTTCGGATGCATAATATCAGAATGAAGTGATGGAGAATGACTAAAGGGAATTTAAAGATCTACTGATTCTATTACACAAATGCTTTTCTGATTGCCATAGTCATGTAGACTCCCAGTTCTTATCCTTATGTCTGGGAAAGTATCTATCAGTACATGCCTACCTCACAGGATATGAATTTATGGGCAAAAAGCTTGAAAAGTAGGTTATGTCTTCCACATGCCTGTCAGTATTGAGGCAGAAACAGGAGCAGATGTAAGATGCACTTGCCAGAATTCTGAGCCAGCTAGAAAAGGAATGTTTGGTTTTTTCTTTTTTCAGAACATCTATAAATCTTGGAGTATTTGATTCTTGGAGAACATAGAAGGGGCTGTGAAGCCAAGTTTGGCCATATCTTGAACAGGTACCTTATGTCAGCTATTTAATTACTTTGACTATTGCTTAACTATTGGAATTTTCATAAAGCAATCTTGTTAGTTATGTCATTTTTACCTACTTAAACAGTCTGTAAGGAAGGCCACTGGACTTCCTTATAAATGAGGAAACTGAGATTCAGAATACTGAATAACAAAACAGAGATGTTACTTGCTGAGCTGTATGAGTTCCTAGCCTTCCTCTAAATGACCTCAAGACTTTCCCTCTGGGCCTCACTGTTAATTTGCAAGCAAACGTAAAATGATAGTTACTAATTCTTAGTCTTTACTGCCACTCCTTCCCATAATGCCTTTGTTCTTTCCTGCTGAGCCCAATTAGGGCCTCAACACATGTCTACAGGACATGACATCATTTGAGAATTGGCAACTGAAGTGAATCCTACTTAGCATCACTGCAATGACTTGCGTCAGAGTTCCCAGAATTTCACAAGATCTGAGTTCACAGAAATTATTTCATCATACTTTTAAAAATATTTCTACCTTCTGTTTTCAAACTTGTCTCTAAGCTAAAACTTCCTCCAAGACACTCACACACAGCTACTTGAGAGTAGAAGCCTTCAACAGAGTCTAATTTCCAGAGATCACTCACTTATGTTTTATATTATAATTTACATTAGTAAACAGTTAACTTGTATTTAAAAAATTAGACATTTTCCCTTATGAGAGTCTAGTTTCCTAACTCTTTTGTTAGAAATACATTACTTTCAGCTTAGCACTAGGTGTTTGTATATCTGGGAAGGAAATCTGTCTGCTTTGGCCATCACAGCTGAACTACACTTGTCTAGGAATCTTTCCCAGCCTTGCTAATGCTCATTACCCTATCTCCAACTCATGGCCTCCCATCACGGCTTCCAGTTCACTTTGCTGTCCTTATCATGACGATCAATTATTTGTTATTCACTGATAATCATTTCCACTTCACTGCTCTCCCCTGAAACCAGTCAGCTGTCACATCTGTTTTGAGTGTTGTAGCGTCTTCTGGCAGAGCACCAATGTGTACCAGGTGCTCAATTAATATTTTTGGAATCCAAGGATCTCTCGACTGTATTAAGGAATAAACAAATGGCATTGTCCTGTCTGCTGGAGAAGAGGAATCAATCAAACCAATCAAGCACTTCCCTTACTCTTTGTTTTGGTAATCTATCATTCAGCACTTGCTGGATGTCTCCCTGTTCCCAGTCACCTACTGATTTTAGTAACAAGTTCCCTCTGTCTGTGGATCTTTGTATTGGACTGTTACCTGCACCTGGCTTCTTGGACTTTACATTTCCTGGTCCTTGCAGACACTGAATCATGAAGCCAAGTACAGCCAGGATGCTTTGCTTTTGGTTGCTAATTGGCTTGTTTGCTTGCTTGTATTGGTTTTGATGTTATTGTTTCTTTTTGTCTCACCCCAGAGAGAAACTTGACTGATTTCAGATATATGATTGCCATTTGGAACAGTTGAACTAGGAAAATATACTAGGGCTATTGATGTTAGCTTCATGTCATTTTTAAGTACATTTCAGGCTTGGTAGCCTCTCTGCAGAGAAGCAGTGTGGACATTGGCAAAGCTGAATATCTTTGCTCCAATCTCTCTTGTGTTGGCTCTGAGGAAAGACAGTGTGATTGGGAAGTAAAAATAGCTTCAGAGATTGTAAATGGCAAAAGCCAAGAGAAAGAGAGGCAGAAAACGGTAAGAAATGTAGCTAAATATTTATATATACAAAAAATGAAAACATGAGGAACGTTCTTTCTGAAATGCATAATTAAGCTGAAGAGAGAGTAGGCAGATGGAGTCAGTAATTACAGGTTCCTAATGTATTTAAAATTCCCAGAGAACGAGAGTGTTGCTACTAATTTTGTAGCTTCACAGTTTACAGTGTGTGGCTGTTTATAACACTGTTCCATTAACACTTACCATTCCAGTCAGGAAAGCTTGCATTTTAAAAATAAACTAAGCAGATCAGCAGCACACAGTTTCTGACCTACTTAGATTATTGATGTGAAACTGTCAAAAAAATAATAAAGTGATTAGGCATGACTTGCAATTATTAGTATTTCAATTATCTTCATTTTTATTCCAGGCACTGGGGTGTCATAGAAAAAGCCTTGGATCTAGAAACTAATTTCCTCTCAACAAATGTTTTATATCTCCTGTTGGCTAGGGACTCCTGAGAGCCCCTAGTTTATACTCATTATAAAACAACCCGAAGTTTTTACCCTTGTGGGGATTTTTGTGATAAGTTAGGGAACAAGCCAATACTGAACTTTTTTTTTTTTAAGTTCTATGGTATTTTAGAAGATGATAGGTGTTATTCCAAAGACAAGATGATGCTGGGTGTCTGAGTTCATAAATACAGAAGTCATAGTAAAGTTCATGGGGAACATGACGTGCAAACAGAAGATAAGAAATGTGGCCATGTGGGTGTCTCTGGCAGGGAAAAGAAAGATGGCTTTTACAGCAAAGGCAGGAGTGGGAGGAGTCTGGCCTAGAAAACAAGAAAACAAGTGTGAGTGGGGGAGCTAAGAGATAAAATCAGGAGCTGGAGAGATGGCTCTGTAGTTAAGTGCACTTGCTTTCACAGAGAATGTAGGTTCAATTCTAAGCACTCACATGGAAGCTCAGAACTACTTGTAACTCCAGTCAGGGGGTCTGATGTGCTCTTCTGGCTTCTGTGGGCTATACAAAGTAACATTTAAGGAAAACATCAGCACACTTAATACAAATAGTATTTCAAAAAAGTCAGAGATCATAGAGATTAGACACATGAAGCCTCTGGTCACCATACCATGCTTGACTTGCAATGTGGGAGAAATTGGGATTGGTCTTAGGAGGGAAGAGGAGGGAAGTCAGGACACAGTGCAATGGGAGATAAAGTGCCAGAATATTTGTCTTGCCTCCTTCCTTGTCTAGAGAGGTTCCTTTTTCCTTCTATAATTGTATTGTCTACTTTCATTATTGCTGTGAGTAAATAATTGATGAGAAACAGCTTACTGGGGTGCGTTGTGGTTTGTGGTTTGGGGGAAGGACAGTAAGACAGTTCTTGTTGCCTCTTTCATGGCCTCCAGTCAACAATCAGAGACAGGTAAAAGCTGGTGCTCAGTTTGCTCCCTTTTAGCCCAGGACTTTAGGCCATAGAATGGTTCTCCCCACATTCAGGTTGAATTTTCCTTCTTAGTTAAACCTTCTGAAAACACCCTCAAGGACACAGGTGCAAAGTGTTTCCATGGTGATTATATTAAATTGGCAATGACTGGTTGTAACAGAAACATACAACCATCCCAGCTAGCAACTGTCAAGCACAGGGAGAGCCATCAAGAACACTGTAGCTAGTATTTGTCCTAATGTTGTTTCCAATTTATATTTTTGAGCATCACTGTTTCCTTCTTCTGTGCAAGACTCTGGCTTTCTTCCTAGTGTTGTATCAAAATGGATTTAAGGGGAGATTCATCCCAGTGTGGCTGTATGACTCCAGTCCCTGACTGTATACTGGCAATATCCGCCTCCTATCTGTCTAAGAAAGGTTGTAATATCTGTAAAACTAAGAAATTATTAAACAAATATGTCCTGCTAAAGATTCAGATGTGATTAAAATTCCCCTAAAACCACTAAAAAGCAATAAAATTACTGTAGTTAAGGCTCAGGGATCACTACAGAATAGGAGGCAGTGATGCCATAAGAGTTTCGCTGTTAGATTGTGTGTCCTATAAATGTCATTGAGGCTACATTGATGAAGTCTCAACAACATAGCTACTTTAAAAAGACCTGAATAACCAATAGATATTCTGACAAGGAAAAATGAATGCTTGTGGGCTCAACTCTAGACAACGAATTGTGGGCAACTGGAGAATTTTGAGAGAAGAAGAAATGATATTTCCCCAAAGGAAAAGACCCCAAATTGGTTATCCAATATGTACGCATGTGCATGCGTGCACACATACATATACACACACAAACACACACATTAAACATTATATGTATTAGGCAGGTTACATTTGTGTATTTATGAATATATATGGAAAATATCTATATTATATATTTAATATATATTATATTAACAAACTTTTAAAAAGGGAAAGATGAATTTGAAAGAGAGAGAAAAAGAGGGCATAGGGAATGTTAGATGGAAGAAAGGGAAGGAGAAATAATGTAATTGTGTTATCAGTTGAAAAGCAAAAGAAATTACGAGAAATGTAAGATGGAGTTTTGACTTCCACTTGTTCCTAGTTTCCTCCGAAAAAATATATACATACCCACATACATACATAAACAAATACACTCATACAGACATATACACACACATACATACATACACAAATACACACACACACCCTCCCCCTCAAACACACATACACAAACATACACCCTTTCATTCACATACACACACACATACAAACACTCACTCACATACACCCTCCCCTTCAAACACACACACACAGATACTCACACACATACACCTTCTCCCTCAAACACACATACACAAACATACACCCTTTCATTCACACACACACACACACACACACACACACACACACATGCACACACACTATACCCTTTCATTCACACACAGACACAGACACTCTCACACACACACACACACACACACGCACACACCCTTCCTCTCAAACACACATACACAAACACACACCCTTTCATTCATATACACACACACAGACAGACATTCACACACACACATGCACACACCCTACCCCTCAAACACACATACACAAACATATACCCTTTCATTCACATACACACACACAGACAGAAACTCACACACATACACCCTACCCCTCAAACACACATACACACACATACACCCTTTTATTCACACACAGACACACACACACGCTCACTCTAAAATGAAGTTAATGAAGCCTCTTACATATATTTTCATGACTGTCTACAATGCCCATTCCATTTTCATGTTGATTTTTGCTTCAAGGTACATTGAATTTGCTTCAGGAAAACTAATACAGATGTCTATGCATACAGGTGGACCTAAAATAGATCTTGCTGTAAAAGCATGTAATGTCCTCCAGGTAGTCATTGCGCAGGTCTCCAGATGGGAGGAAAAACCCTGCACAAATGTAACTTGCAAAGACCAACTGCTCCACAGCCCTTCATTCCTCTGAAGTATTGATTAAGTCCTGGGAAACATGACTGACTCTCCTGGCCCTGGCCCAGAAACACCTTCTTGTTGTCAGTAACCCTCATGTCACCACTCACCTCCCTGTGTGGGTGCCTCTTCCAGGTGCCTCTTGGTGACTCTGCCCATGTTCACCACTTCACCTTGCCCAAGGACACTTCCACAGCAACATGGTATTTTAGTATGTCAAAGTGTGTAGTATATCAAAGTGGGTCAGTTTGCACATGAGTCGGTTTTAGTCCTCAGCTTCAGTGGGGGTTTTGTTTGGGAGTGTTGATTTGGGGAGTTACAGGCCAGTTGCCTGCCCTGGTTTCTGAATCTCCTATGACCACAGCTTGACACTGACAGAAGGATTCAAAGTGAAAATCAACTCTCATCCTTTCAACAGTGAATTCTGCTGGTCTTGATGTAGTCGCAATGTTCTATAAGTCTATAAACATTATTTTCAAGAAACGTGTTTTTATGGATGAAAACTCAGGCTAACATATTAGGTACACCCATGATCAACCATTTAAAGATCAAAATATTATATGCTGTGTGCTTTTTAGCTCTTAGTGCTGCGAGTGCTAATCTGCTTTCTGATCGGGGCCCCTCTTCCTGGGCACAGGTATAAACAGGCTGCATGCTAGATAAAGGCTGCAACTCTGTCACGATAAGCTTGTGGCATGCTTGTGTACAGTCCTATCAAGGCAGCATGCTTGGTGTGCTTGTGTGTCCTCAGTTGCAGTCCTTTGGATAAGCCATTGAGCTGAGGTTTCTATTGGAGGGTAGAGACTCTGCAACTTATTCCTATAGAAATCTCTCCGGCCAAGTTGATGCTCCCCTGATCCAGCTCAGCCTCCGGGGACAGGCAGTACACAGTTTCTCTGGTCGTCTATCATCTGTGGAGGACTGTCACCAACCAGAAAGCATGTGTGACACATCTCTAGAAAGAAGAAAACAGTTCAATTCCTACTGTACACTTTTGACTTTAACTTTTATAATAGAAATCAGGATCCACGCTGACTTTCCCTGTGCTCATTCTGACTTTAAAAGGGTATAAGCTAAGCTCTGTGTATTTTCAGTAGCAGTGTGTCACTTGGGACTTTTGTAAAATGGGTAACTTTGAGGTGTTTGGCAAGGAAAAAAAAGGTGAGGATTGATGAATAAGAGTGATCACTATCTCAGTGGGGGTTATAGGGTCCTAGTGTCACTTTTTGAGGAAACACCATTCTAATCTCCATCGTGGCCCCAGTTTTCACTCCCAAGTCATCATTCAAACTTTTCAGCTGAATGCTGTGAGCTGCAAAGATGACAAGAATGGTAAGAAAGGGTCATGGAGGAAATAAGGACACAAAAATTATGAGGGTAACCCAGATGTTTTCCAGTTAGATTTAAGGCCCAATCTACAGGAGCAGATCATGTCTGGTATTGAAAATATGACAAAGATACAATAACTGAGAAGAAACATAGTGCCAGTTGGGAAATTAAACTATATCTATACAATATACATTATATTGTATATTATGTATAACATCATATGTAATCTATAAATGTTTTATTATATAAAATATAAAATATATAAACACTTGCCTTTAAAAATACTAATTTATTTAGATCCTTTAAATTTTATTTGAAATAATTAGTATTATTTGGTCATAATAACAAATGAAATAAAGAATGCAAAATATTTAATGGGATGAGAAATAATGTTGAGTTAAATACACAAGTGTCAGAATGAGAAACGTTATATATTTACTCTCATATGTGTAGTGAAATTTTTAAAATTAAAATGGTGTCTATTTTGGAATAGGAAGGGTCCAACAGAAAGGAGGGGAAAATGGGATGTAGGAGAATAAAGATGATCAAAGTACATTTTATACACATATGAAAAATGTCATAATGAAAGGCATTTTTTTGTAAAATTGATATATACTAATAAAACACTTTAAAAGACAAGACTTTTTGGAAGTCATCGACATGCATATGCCTCACTGTTTAACTGAATTGTTGTGCTGTTCTTCCTACTCCCACAACCTGGCCCTTCCTATCCTGTTTCTTTTCATGACACACAGAGTCTGAGACAATTCAAAATGTTCACATGAAACCTAGCTCAACATTGATGAACATGTTTTCGTATTTAGAGTCTCCAGATTCTTGATGCAATGTGGTACTTAAATCATGACTCCTATGACTGTAAGAACACTATCAACCTATTATCACCCCACTTTCACCATTGTTTCTCAACTTTACTGTTAGGTTTAAAAACATCATATGGCAGCTTAGTTCTTGGCCCTCTTTATTTAATTTAAGCTTACTAAACATCCAAATTACAGAGAACACTGAGCCTTAACTAAGTTCTCCGGACAGGGTAACAGTTGGTTAGGACATCATGGGTACATGACCTTAGTTTTCAATTGTGTTTTAACAAATGGCTTCAGTTGGAGTAAATATAAGTCGGCTTTACAAGTTGCCCTAAAGAAAATGCCCCATTTCTATGACAATCTTTTATTTTTGAGTATTTATCCAGATAACAGACATCACTTTGTTTCACTTTCAGGAAACGAAAGATGAAATTAGCATGCTTAGCCTTTCTCCTGTTATTTATTTTGTTTGGGGAAAAAGGCTTAGATTCATTTGACATACAAAGAAAGTTCTGTCATCTCAGGGACACACCACAGACATGGCACCACAGAGATGTGCCTGTGGGCTCAGCAAATGTCTAAGCATGAAATAAGCATTAGAAAGAAAAGAGAGTCAAGCATATGTACTGGCAGGTTTATTTCATTTGGCACTTGAAGCAATTGCTAGAGAAAGCACTGAAAGTGGGCTAAGGCAGGCCTTCTAGCTCAGTCTTCAAAGCTCTATAGTGCACTCACCCGAATGAGCTACCCGCAGTATTCTTCTCCTTGACAAGAGGTCATTTGATACAAGAGAATCTGATAGTCCTAGGAGAGCAAGTGTGTGAGTCCATCAAAAGCAGTTTCTTAGGTACCTGTCTGAAGGAACTCAGCTAGGTCTGCAATCTCTCTTTTTCACTCCTGGTGGTACGCCACCATGTTGCAATGGCTAAGAAATTGTCCCTACAGCCATTATAAGCCTCTGATCCCTTCAGGTTTTAGGGAGCTCCTTTCCATTTTTCTAGGTCTTTGCAGAAAGGAACCGAAGTCATATCTGAGAAAATCAAGCATATTCATACTAGAGGTATATTTGAAAGAAAACATGAAACTTGGCTCCGCAGGCCAAATATTGCTTAAAGCAGGCAAGGTGTGACCAACCTGTCACAGGCTTTTGAGTGAAAGGGAATGGCCCTGTTATTTACTGTTGTTTTAAAGAGACTCAAGTAGATGGAATAGCTTTTCTGTTGCTATTGTTGTCACTGTTGTTGTTGCTGTTGTTGTTGTTGTTGTTGTTGTTGTTGTTGTTGTTGTTCTTCTTCTTCTTCTTCTTCTTCTTCTTCTTCTTCTTCTTCTTCTTCTTCTTCTTCCTCTGAAAAAATATACATGTCAGTAGAGAAAGGGAAGCCTTTGTTCTCGTACTTATTTCTACACTTAATTCTATATTGTGTTGTTTTTCTAAATGACAAGGCAAAGTGGTCAGAGATACCTTATCACAAACTTCCTTTGGCTTTGACGAAGCTTAGATTTACACAGCCAGTGAAAATTTGGTTGAGAAATAATAGCACTCACAAAGGTGTAGCCTCACAATTTAGAGACACCCCAGCCTTTGTCTTCTCTTAATATATCAAAGGCCTAGTAACATTCCTACCTATCAGACAAATAAGTCCAGAACACATGCCCACGCGAGCGCACACACACACACACACACACACACACACACACACACACACACACACACTTGCATGTACCAGTAAAAGCCAGAAGAAGATGGTGAATCCCCTGAAGCTGAAGGTGCAGTTAGGTGTGCACTGCCTAGTGTGGATGCTGGGTCCTCTGGCAAGAAACTATTAACTGATAAGCCTTCTTAGCCCAACATATCCAGGATCAATGAACTATCCTTCAATTATGCCTGCTTGGATAAGTCTCCTCCACACAAGGACTTACTGGAAAATCTAAGTTCACTAAAACCAATGGCTTTTCCCTATGCAAGACTTAAGATATATATGAAAGGTTTTTGATATCTCTCTCCAAATCATGAACTCCCTGGAAAACATCAGTGTTATTATTAGGTAAATCCTAACTGAGTCTGAGAGAAGTAGATAGGCTGAGTGTGCTAGATGATAGTCAGAGAACCGACATTTCATAGATACAAAAATTCCATGGGACCTGAAACAAAACCCTGAGACCCAGTAAGGTGGGATTATAACCCTTATGACATGTCATTATGATGACATTTTCATTTTCTATGTGCTTGAGGGGCTAAAGATCAATGCGGTATAGCCATTAAAGCATGTTCAACTGGAACTACTAATCAAGACCTAAGGAAAATATGGCTGCTTTTTCAGAATGCCAGAAAGAGACTATGGCGAGTACCCTTTATCTCATCTCTACTTTTCTGAAGGTGTGAATCCCTCCAAAAAAAAAGGTAACATTTGTCTCAGGAAAATTATAAAACTTGTCTTTGGCACACAGTCCTGCCATTGATGGCTTAATAATGTGATATACAAGAATAGAAAAGGAGATTAAAGGCACTTGTTAAAGCTACCAGGGAGAAAGAAAGAAAAAAAAAACACATGCAGAGCATCTTGAACCATAAAGAATGACCTAAAATCCATTCTGCCTTTCCTCTCTAGGAAAAGAACTGGCTAACAGATGTCATGCAACCTTCAAGCAGATCACTGGAAGACAGATTCCCTATATGTCAAGCATCTTTTTAAGAATCCTTGTCTTAAATGTGACAAAACATACACTGTTTTCCCTGAGGATCAAAGAAGCCATGGACAAGAGCCAGAAACGTTGTTCCCAGAGTGAAGACCTCAGCTCTAATTTGCTTCTCACTCATCATCAACATCAATGGAAGAGAGTGTCTAGTAAATCTTGAGACTGCAGGTAGGGTCATAAATTTTCTCTTTAATTGAGTGGCCACCTACATAGAGCACTTCACTTTGTATTTTAGTCAGTTGGACTCTGACTCTTGTTGCTTTGTGGGAATAAATGTGACTCCTTTATGCAAATGATTTGCTCCTGCTTATCGTGCTCATGGAAAAATTACCTTTACCCACATTCTTGTATTGATGGCCAAATTCCTACTCTTTTCACTGGACAGAGACCCACTGACCAAAATAAAGGCACAACTTCTAATCCACGGACCATGTATTCTAATAATTTTACAGTGATGGCAATTGCTATTTATCCCCCAAAACCAGACAGTGATCCTACCTGGTTACGCCTCCCTACTGATCCCTGAATATTGACTACAATTATGCCATGTAGGGCAATAGCCAGTTCCACCCTCCCTTTAGATTAAAAGACCCTTGTGCTTTTAGAAGTCATAAATAATTATTTTCCTCAGCCTGAAGCCATGGTGGGACTTCAGCTCTAGCTGGTAAAGTCCACTGTTGTAGACTTTGATTATGGTATTCATTTTAATATCCTTGTGCAGGTTGTGTAAAGGGACAATGGAGACTGTCAGATGGCTCACAGTCCTGCATGTGCATGTCATAAACGGAGCTAGTGTTTACTCGTGGCTGGAGGCCCATTGCCAATGTCTTGCTAACGCCATATTGTCTCATATCCAATGGTTCATAGTCCAGAATTTGAAAGACACTTTCTTTCATCTCTTCTTAATCTCAGTTTATGTTTGTTTTGCTTTTTAATGGACTGATGCACAGTGGACTCACTTGAACTTTTCCTACCCAGGCTTCAGAGCAGGGACTTACATGGCTTAAGCCTGCAGTATGAAGGAGGCATTAAATCACCTAGTAAGAATTTTCCATATCCTAGCCCAATGTCTAACAATTGTCCCCAAAGGAACCACTGTAAAATTCTTCTTGACCTTCAGGGCATGGAGCTCTCAACTATTCATCTCCAATGCACCCAGGTTGTTACAACTCCTAGTACTTATTCTTGAAGCCTTCTTAGGAATTCAGAGGTTAGTTTAATTCGGGTCCCTAGATATATCCTTATAATTAAGCCTCTATATGTATCCATAAAGAAATATAACAACCAAGTTACCCAGCTGTGGGAACAAGAACAGGCTTTTAATTATCTAAATCTCTTTTGCTTTGGGCTCCAGGTATTGGTATACCACAACCTGGCAAGCCTTCACAACTGTATTTTAGCAAGTCCCAGGTATTCACTCAAGGCTTGAATCAAATCCATCTGCCCGTCACAAAGTTCTCAAAACTATTGATAGTTTCCATTCCTTTGGCATCTTAAGCACCTTTGAAAATTATGAGAGCTAGTTCTTAGATAATATGATTCCAGTTCATATCCTACTGAATTCCTCTGAGTCCTGTGTTTGAAATGTTTGCCTTCAGCAATAACGTCTTATCTTCAAATTCTTGGAGTAAACAAAAGCATCCACAGTATGGGACTCTCTTGAGCTCCTCTGACTAACAAATGAAGAGAAATTTCCTATGCCTAGCACATAGTCCATGGCTCTCTGTGGGTCTTTTCACCCCAAGTGGCTTAACTTCAATTAACCTGTACATAAAATCGTGTGTGTGTTTATGTTATTCTTTGCAAATCTTTCTCTCTGGCTTTTACAAGGTATTATTTATCTCTGGTCACTTCTTCTTTCCTGTATTGTCTTCCTTCACCCTTTTCCAGTTAAAGTTAACACACACACACACACACACACACACACACACACACTTTTTAAAAAATTTCCCAACAGCATGTTTTAATATTCTACAAAATTTTAGACACTCATTCCCATGACTCAGTTGAAAAACAAAGAGGAGAAAGCTATCTTTAGGAAAGATGATAGTTTTAACCTTGAAGAGGTAAAATTTCCATTCCCTGTCCCAAGAGAGGTTCAGTGAAAGAACCAGGGACAATCATCACATAGAGAAAACTTGCCTGTGAGGCTTCACCAAGTGAGGAGAATGAGACTTTTCAATATAAAAAACTCGTATGATAAGCAAAAGAAAATAACATTTAAAAAACAGGATTATCTCCAAAAATCACCTGAATAGAGAGAGGGGGGAAACTACAAGTGAGAAAACAGACAGAGCTTGTGGGGTTGTGAAACTATTAGTCAAGTTTTAGTGGCTAACACTAGGGCTGTGCTACAGATGGAGAGTACAGTTTATTGATAGCTATGTTCCATGATACCCAGTGGTTCCCTTGACTTTTTTCCAGTTGCAAGAGTTAATGCATTGGAAACGCTTCTGGTGATGAATGAGTGACCTGAGATCATTGATATCTTTCAAAAGGATGCTTTTGAAGTATAATATCTTAGTCCAGGGGCTCTAGGAGAAGATGATCTGTAATAATACATCTATTAGAATATCATTTTGCATGTTCAAAAATTTTCTTAAAATAGTAGGAAAAATATGCATCAGAAATGTATATAAATACTTTTGTATACCACAAGGGGGAATTTAATGAGCTGCATGAATCTCACTGTAAATATAATTTATGTAGAACTGATTATGTTTCCTGAATTTCCAAGTGGCATTTATACCTCTCGATTTTTATCATTAGCTTTAAAATTAATGAATGATAATTGTACATGGGCCACAGTGTCATTTTAGTGCATATGTGTGTGTTTGTGTGTGTGTATTCAAGAGTGAACCAAACAGTTTTCCGTAACATCAATTTATGTTATTCAGGGGCTTTGCATTCTATTTAGGCTATTGCATGGGGCCTATTTTGACCAGAAATCAGAAATAGTGAAAGTCTCTTCTAGGTTTAAAAAAATGGGATTTGCTCAAATTAAAAGGTTTTGTATCTCCCTGAGTCTGTCATTCAATACTTTTAGACTTTATATTCTTATAAAAACATTTCTCTTCATCTGCATGTTACATGCACATGTCTTGTGCCACCACATCCTTCACCCCTTTTGTTTATTTTGGCCTGAGGGAGACCTTACAGCCCAGCGAATGACTTTTAGGAGGTCACCAGTCATTGTTACAGGATGGCGGTATATTTGAGAATCACTATTGTCCAAGTGTTTCAGGACAACAGTTATTCTGGACCGGCCAAATTCCCAAGGAAAGGGGGCCTCGCGATGGCCTGAGCCTGCTAGAGGATCGATGCTCAATCTTACCACGCCTATGGTCTGTCCTCCCACCAAGGACTGACCGACGTCTGATAACCGAGACTTATTCGATCGCTCCGTCTCTGACTTACCAGGCACTATCGCGGGTCAGGTCAAGGTGGGCTCAGGCCAAAAGATATAGGGGAGAGCTTGCACAGGTTTACCAAAGGCACCGAGGGCACAACCAGGCTCACCATCCAGCATTCTGCATCCTCGGGAACTGCAAAGGCCGCCCATAGGAACTGCAAAGGCCACCCGTAGTTAACCGACTGAGGCGTAGGTGAAATCTCCTGGATGGAAATAGAAGTCTCATTTGAGTCCTCAGTCTCCAGGCTGCGGTAGTGAACCTGGATATTCTTGGTGGCAGCTTCAACCTGACTTTTAACAAACCCTGTAAGATGGTTTAAAGTCCATGGGCCAAAGGATAATAGAAGGAGAACACCAACGAGGGGCCCGAGCAGGGTGAGGAGAAGGGTAGTAAGCCAGGGGGAGGCAAGGTTAGGGTTGGGGAAATTCCCCCTTTCAGAAAATTTAAAAATGAGTCGGGGTCATGAATAGTAAAACGGGGAAGAAGAATAACAAGGACACACCAGTCTTTGGAGGAAAGGAAGGTAGGGGCATAGACGATCGAGGTTAAACCAGAGGAACAAGCAAAATGGGTGTTATTTGGTGCGGGAATGTAGGGGAGGGAGAGGTAGGGAATGACAGTCTGGGCGCGAACGCCGCTGAGGGGAAGAGGAGGGAGCATATGGGGACCCAGGAGGCAAGTACCTATGCCGGAAACGGACTGGAGGGTAATGCGATTGTCGGGAGCTAAGCCGGTGAGGGTGGGGTAACATTAGTAAAGAGCAAGGTGGAAAGAAGAGCAATACCCTCGTAAAAGGGCGGGGAGGGGGAGAAACACATCCAACATTCAGGAAATGACAAGGAGGAGTCATTTTTCAAGGCCCATATGGAGGCATTTGCCAACTGGAGAATAACATCAGCCGAACTGGGGGGGGCCCATGGGGAGGGTAGGTCGGAAGGGAGGGGGTGAAATGGACTGAAGGAGGACGTCCGAGGGGGTAGGCGGGGAGGGAGGCAAGGGGGTGGCGGGTTTAGGCGGGGGACCAGGAGCAGGAACGGGAACAGGATGATGGAAAATATGATTAGGCCCAACCACTGCAGTGCCCTTATTGGGTACCTTTTTCAGGAGGTGTAACCTGAACGTAAGTCCATAATCGTACTCTGATTTATAAACACGGAGGCCCCATTCAAATCTACGACCCGTCCAACTGGCACGTTTACCGGGCTCAGTGAAGCGAATGGTCAGGGGGTTGCACCAGCCATTGGTGACTGAACGAGCTGCATTGCAAAGGTCTTTAACGGCCTCACCATAGGGCTGAGGATGAACCCAGGAATCAACAATGATGTAGTCCCAAGAAGAGGATGGCTTCCAGTACGTGTCGCCAGTGGTCTCACACCCCCAAGAGGCACAGTAAAAATCTTGGGCCCCACCACAGCGGTGGTTATCAGGACGGGGCCGATGAGAGGGTCCCGGGCAAACATAGAGTCCTCCGGCCCAAGCAATCCCATCCTGGTGTAAGGTTTTGTGGAGCATGATGCGCTCCAGGTCATTACGGCAGCCGGGGCTGGGACCACCAACCGAGCGAGAGAAAGGGGGCATCTCCTCGGGAGCCTTAGGCCAAAAAATGTCTTCCACGCCCCAAGAAGAGGGGCCTCCCAGGGCCAGGGCACAGAGGTCAACCTGTAAATCGGGCCACTGGGGGTTAATGCCCTGAGAGGAGGAGGAATTAACAATATCTCCCGCTTAGTTAATAATGACCCAGGTAAAATTATAGATTGTATAAGGCTGAGGTTGGCGCAGGAATGCGGCGAGAATCACTTCAGGAAGGCAGAGGCAAAGGAGCGACGCGGTGAGTAGCAACATGATGAATCGGCGGTATCTTTTTTATCCTAAAAAAGAGCACAATTACATCTTTTCCTCAGGGGAGTTCCCTGGGAGAGGGGGGTTAAAAGGTTTGATTAGGCGCTCAGGTAACCAGCGCGCATTTTGTTCTTTCTGATCATAAATGCAGGCATGACCTTTGCCCCAAATAAGGACTGGGTCAGGTCCCTGCCATTGGTGGGTCAGTGGATCCTTCCACAGAGCCTTGGCATAGGTGGAGGAGGTGGAAGAGTGCCAAAGGCGATCGGCCGCCGCCGAATGGCCAAGATCATCCTTTTGTAGAAAATTTAGGACGAACAATGCATGATTGAGAAGCAGGCGAGGCCCTGCTTTCCTTTTCAAAGAAGGATGTAATTTTCCTAAGATTTCAAAATATTCAGTGGAAGATTTAATACTGTGGAAGATAAAGTTCTTCACAGGTTACCTTGGGTGATGGGAGAGATTATTTTTATCCATTTTATGGTGTACTTGATTAGGAAAATAGTCTGACCTGATAGATGTTGGAAATCCTTGAGTAAAGGGAATTCTAATATTTTTCCTGGCACAAAATCACAAAACTCAGTTCTCTCTAGGAAGGCAGGATTTGTTAAGAAGGGCTTTTACTTGTATAGTTACTATATGGTCTCTGCAAGGTGGTATCTGATATCTAAGATCCTCCAGAAACATACACACACACACACACACACACACACACACACACACACACACACATCCCGCCCCCCCCACCAAGTGGATGTGATCCTCCAGAAACACACACACACACACACACACACACACACACACACACACACACACACACCAAGCAGATGTGATAGAGTGGTCAGTGACCTATGACTAAAATATTCTTCTCCTCTTTCACACAAACAAGTCTTGACTTAAAAGCAGTCTCAACAGCAAGCATGTCTAAAAGACACATTACAATGTGCTGAGAAAGAAAATCAGAAGCAATAGCAGCAGTGTGCTCAGGGCTTGCTGGGTAACCTATGCAGCTGCCTGCTAGCTGAGATCAATGTAGCATGTTAGTCAGGCCTCTTCCTCCCCCATCTCAGGGGACCTATGAGAGAGGAGTTTGTGTTATTCCCAGAAAGCAAGGGCAGTTTTGACTGTCAGATGACTTTCTATCAACCAATTGTTTAGAGTTAAAGTTTCTCCTCCCTTTTATGGTCCTGCTATCCTCAAGTTTTGCCTTCCAAAGTCAATGTGCTTACAAGAAGGGAATTATGGGCACAACAAGCTTGGGGCTTCCAGGAGGCAGCCCTGGGGGCAGCACACGCCTGCTCTGCTCTTGTTCTAAATCCAATCTGTCACATGCTCCTCTGTGTCTACAAGGACACTAGCACACTAGTCCGTTTTATGCCTAGGAGGAAGAGGGAATGGGAGCAGCAGCCATGCCGCGCCTGTGACATTCCATGGGCAGGAGATCAGTGCATGGTTTATAGCACTGCTCTGTTTAGATGACAGCTGAAAATGTGTGAGCTCAAGAATACAGCAGATCAAGGATTTCAATCCATTTCTCCTGGGGCCAAAGAGGACATTGTTCTCACTATCATCTTCTCCTCCCTGTAACATGAAAAGAATCTCTCTCTCTCTCTCTCTTTCTCTTTATTTATTTATTTATTTTTACCTTTCGTACATTAAAAAACAAAAAACAAAAAACAAAAAACCTTTTTACCCCCTTCATTCTTTCCCATGGCAAGAATTTGCCATGGGAAATTCCAGCTTTGCCAAGTTCAATGTAATCTTCAATACTCAACTTAATCCTTATGTACTTTGAGACAGTATAACTAATTAGCTCATGTCAAATTTTATCTCCTTGCTTAGATTCTACATTACATCATGAGGCATTTATATGACTTAATGTTTTATTGTCCTAGATATTGTCCATTATTGTCCTAGATATTAGTCTTTTAAATGGTGCACTGATAAGATGTCAGATGTGTTTATTCGGTCAAGTATTCAGAAGATGCTCTGCTTGTTGAAGGGTGATTCATATTTTGTAAATTGTTAGAGTATCTGTATCTTGGTCCCTTTTTCTTTCCTTTCTTCTTTCCTCCCTCCCTTCTCTCCCTCCTTCCCTTCTTTTTGAGAAAGGGCGTCATTCTACAGTCCAAGCCACTCTCAAACTAAGGCGATCTGCCTACCTCAGCCTCCCATGTGGTGGGATTACTACACACAGGAGCTATTACACCCTGCGTCTCTTTTGGAGTTTTTATTTTTCTGTAAATTTGATAGAAATTTGACAGAGAAAAATAAAAAACTGGGTTAAAACATAAAAATGATTATTCATGAGGTTTGGCATTAGATGCTACTTGAAAGGTTGAAGCAGGAATCTCACAAGCTGAGGCCAGTCAGCAGCACTTTTGCAAAGCTTCGGGTTCAAGTTCCAATAGAGAAAAAAAATTGCTGACCATTAAAGTTGTGCAAAAGTCATATCAAAATCCAAACTGTAAAACACACATGGAAAGTAATTTACTCCAAAGGTCAATAGGACTCTTTCTGCCTGAATAATAACAAGAGGGAGGTGTGTTTTAACTATATATCTTTAATTTACCAAAAAAAAATTTTTTTTTTAGTTTTTCGAGACAGGGTTACTCTGTGTAGCTTTGGCTATCCTAGACTCATTTTGTAGACCATGCTGGCCTCGAACTAACAGCGTTCTGCCTGCCTCTGCCTCCCAAGTGCTGAGATTAAAGGCGTGTACCACCACACCCAGCTTATTTTTATTTTTCTAATAATTTTTTTTTTAAACTGGAAGGGAATACTCACTGGCACAAGGTCATTAGTTTGACTGTTCAAGAACAGCAGGATTTATCAAGGAAGTGTCAGCCCTATTAGTGAGTAAGTCCTGAAGGGATTCTTCTATCTAAGGCCTTCTGATCTAGAGGTGGTGTCAGACAACAAAGAAATTTCAAATGGTGACATAGCTATGGTGAGGGGAACAGGTGACTCTGACAGGAAACTGAGGTTATGGAGTGTGGTTAGGATAGGAGCTTCCAGGATGGACTCACTGAGTCAAGACCTTAACAATGGCAAGGCAGCAGAATGATAGAAACGTGGTCCACAGGGCATAAGGAGCTTAGGGTTCTTTCTATGTCCTCTTATATCTTTAAAACCCCATTCAGCAGTTAGCAGATATGAGAACGCATACTTATAGCTCACAAAAAATTACTGAAGTTGTTTTAACTTGTATTTTTCATTGCCACATTTTGGAAGGCTTTGAAACTATAGTGTACAATGTGTTACAACACGGTGTTCTTTCTAAAACTTGTGTAGTAAGCTTAGTCAAGTGCAGCAGTCAGAACCCCGTGGAGATCCATCAATGGTTTCTCTTCACTTGCCAATTTTGCCCTCTTTGAAAATATGCTTGTAGAGTCCCCATAAGGGAAGAGAGATCTAAAGAACTATGTTCCCCCCTCACATGCCTGCACACTAAATTCCAACCCTGAGGAACTGCGTAGTCAGGGCTAACAAGACTTCGTCTTCTGAAATTCCATACGGAGCCATGATGAGCTGTGCGATGTTGACTGTAGGCACTCTGTGATCTTGAATGGTTCTGACTGCAGTGGCACTATACAAATATGAAAATAAGTGGTGGCTCGTGCTATGGGGAACAAGAATGAAGAGTCCTAAGTGAGTAGGTTTTCCTAGAATGGAAATACAGTAGTGGCAGCAGAGGATGTAGGGTCTACATGAGAAGCAGTTATGTCACTCAGAAAGAGAGTCAGAGAGAGAATGCACTAGTCCAACACCCCCCTGATACAGGGCCTTTATGTTCCTACCACATTCTGTTCTGAAATATCGTTCTTGAGGTTTTACCTCATGGGAAATAGACAGTGAGGGCCCAAACACCATGTTGTAGCGAAGACACTCAAATTAGTTTAAATGCCTTGAGACAATTTGACATGTTCTAGTACTGCTTTAAGATCACCCATGTGTTAATGCCACTGTATGATGACGCGTGTGCTAATATGACGTTATGCTCTAGTATGTGCTGATGTTACTCTATGATCAATCATGTGCTAAACCACTCTACCCTCACAGATGTGCTCATGCCACTTTGCCGTTCCAGATGTTCTGATATCTCTCCGCCATCTCTAATATAGACTTACCTTGATTCCAGTTCCTTAGTAGGAACTACTGACAGACAATAAACGGCACCTATTGAAAACAGATAACTCTATAACATTTAACTAAGTACAACCCTTGCCCATATAAGGATGTTTTTGTTAAGAAACAACCACACATGCACAATGGTCTCCCTACAGGATGGTATTGGAACTGCCGTAATGCCTTCTGAGAATAAATAACTCATGTACTTGTGGTGATGTTGGTGAAACAAATCTGTTTTCCAGTCATATAAATTCAATCACATAGAATTCATATGCAAGAACTATCATTCCATAATGATAAGGAGTGACTTGCTGATTCATGTATTATTGCACTTCTTAGGCATTATTTTACAATGTACCCCTATCTTTATATTTTTTTAAATGAGCTTAACTCTAAAATAGCAAGAGACAGGTCATTCATGAAGGATTCTTAAAAAAAAAAAAATCCTGTTATCCTGCGAGATGACAACTTCAGACATATCATTGTGCCCGAAGGCCTTCCAATAAGGGAATTTAGAGGCACAGAAAAGAATTCCCCTGACCACACACAGTCTTTATCACGTGTGTTTGAATTTTAGTACTTAACAAAAAGATAAAAGTTCAAAATAAAGCTTAAAGACTTTAAATATGGGGTCTGGGGAGAAAGTTCAGTCAACAAAGTGTTTCCCTTGTGAATAGGAAGCCCTGCATTTGATCCCAGGCACCCACATTAAAGGACAGGCATGGTGACATCTGTCTCCATTCCTAGTGCTGGAGGGCCAGATCAGGATCCTTAGGCCTAACTGGCCAGCTTACTTAACCTACTTGGTGAGTTCCAGACTAGAGTAAGACTATGTCTCAATAAACAAAATAAAAAACAAAAAACCCAGATATGGCTGCTTCTACGGTTGCCCTATAACTTCCATGTGCATATGCATACATGTACATGTGTACACACATACTCACATCCACCCACACACATGAGCATATCCACTCATATCGAAATACACACATATAAAGTATGAAAATCAGAAAGAATTTTATAGTATAAGGATATAAAAAAAAAGATTATTTTGTAAATATGTGTTTTAAACTACATGGTTCCAGAGTCAAACATCTTAACAAAACTCTTCAAAGTTTTATTAATGAGCTAAAGTTGTTTACTGAAGAAAGGAATTTGGTACAAAGGTTATGTAGTCTGAGAACACAGTGCTTGGAGCTTATAGCAGTGCATCATAAAGCCCTGTTCCCTTCAACCATCATCATTTGCCGCCTACACAGAGCCAACTCCCAGTCCAGTGATCTCCAGGCATGGTGATTTCATGGTACATTTGGACAGCTTTACAAAATATGTCATATTTTTACTATATCTTTCATCTGTTTATATGTCGTTGGATATGAAAATCATTACCAAACCATTACAATTGCCTACAGCACTCTCACTACAAAAAAACACACTACACGGGCTTATTGCCCAGAAGCAGTAGACTGCACCATGTGCAAACAGACATAATCACCTGATGATTCATTTCCCATAACACATCCCTTTCATTAGATAATATAACTATGCACCTGGGAAGTCATAATCATAACCAAGATAATGAATGTATCAATCAAACCCAAAGTTCATTTGTCCCTCTTTGTAATACCTTTCTTTTATACCAACTTATATCTTCTTGAATTTTGGTAATGATTACTCTAATTTCCTTTACTCTTAAGACAAGTTTTCACTTTCCTTGTTTGTAAATAAATGCGTTTGGGGGGGTGGTCTTTGGTTTCTTTTACTCAACACAATTATTTTGGGATTCATCAATCTGGTAACATAATTGAACAGTTCATTCTTTGACTATGGCAAAGTAAACTTGCTATAAGCTACTCCTCCAGATTTCTGATGGAGTTGAAACACGAAATGTTACCTAGCTATGAAATTATGAGCAATGATAATGACCAGCTTTCTAGGGCGCACACATTGTTGCCACAGAGGCAAGGATTTACAGTAGTACCCAGCTTCTTTCTTATTCAATTATTGTACAGCTATCATCAGAGGGCAGAATGCATGTTTGGCATTATAAACCAAGAAATGGTGGTTGGAGGTGGTTGCACTGAAACTATGGTTTCTCTTACCGAGCATGAGATGAAGCTGACTTCTAAATATTTATGTTTATATTCTCAAGTGATTGCTGTTCTCCTTTCTTATTGTGATGGGCAGCAATTGATGCAGAGCCTCATAACTGTTCAAAGACCACAGGAATAAGGGATGATTGGAGTGTGTGGCCTTAAATGGGTTATATATGTGGTATCACTCAGCCTAAGGCATGAAGATTGTCAGGGGAAGTGGGGGTAAAAGAACATGAAATAGCTATTGTACTCATAAACTCAGTGTAGTAGTCGGTACATGCACAAGACCAGCACAAGACTATGTTCTGCAAAAATGTATCATGCAAATGAGAAAGATTCATGAAGGACTATTGACAGTTAATAGTGGATGAATGAAATGGTTCAGTATTTCAGTAGCATGATCACTTATTGTGCTCCTATAAATATCTCCCATGTACACGCATGCAAGCAACCTTAATTAAACTCTAGGTCATGTACAAGGAAAAGACATAAGATGTAGAAGGGGTCCTTGTTAAGAAGGAAAATGGTATCAGTAAGAGAAGAAGGGAGATAGGATAGGGTAATAGAGAGTGGCTGAAAATGATTAAGAATAACTATGTCCATGCTTGAAACTGTCAAGGAACACAAGGTAAATTTAAAATATTATTTGAAAAATACATTTATGGCTGTTGCCATGTGGTTCATCCTGCCTTTCACTCTGGTTCCCCCACCCCATGTGCTAAAATATCTTGCTTGCTAAGATAAATCACTATTCCTTGCTCACTTAAAAATTGTTTACCTTTTAATGAACATTTGAGATAATCCATTTACGTAAAAGTAAAGTGACTGTTAACATTTGTGATAAAAGTCTCCGTAGACTGAGCTTTTAATAACTAAATAGTAGGAAAATATTTGCTGAAGTGATTGGAAGCAACTATTCACCTTTAAAAAAAAAAAGATTTTGTGCCATATCATCTTCTTCCAGATGTTTGCACATTTTTGCAATTCTCTCAGTTTTTACAAACACATCATTCTCACTTTAATTTCACTAAGTAAATATAAGTACATGAGTAGATATATAGGTAATGTATGATTGATAAGTAGACATGATAAACAGATTTGTTTCCCCAGGTGTATAATGATATCAAACTTAATAAACTATCCAGTTAACTATATGAAATCACTTTAGATCAGTTATGTCTCAAGAATACAATAAAAATGCCCTTGCATTTCAGATAATTTATTGGTGGAATATATCTATAAGGATATGTTCTCCTGCCCCTAGAGGCATAGCTGCTGTGTCACATATACATCAGTAGGTGGCAGAGAGGAGAAAGTCTGTATCTACACTTAGTGTTCTGAGCTATGACCATCTGAATGATTTTCTTTAAAAAGTTCAGTTTGAGAGGACCACTAGTTTGGTACCAGGCAGGCTTGAATTGGCTCCCAAGACATGGAGCAAGCTGAAAACTAGATGAATTACTCCCTGGGACTGAGAGTCCCTGAAGAGTCTGAGCCCAAGATAGAAAACCCTAACAAGGGGCAACTCCAGTGGGCTGGGGTAAGGAATAAGCCTGAGATGTCCACCAGAACGATGCCACGAGGCCTGCACAGGGACCTAATCTAAGATGACCACCAGTCCAGCCATGCTGGGGGATGGGGGCAGGCCATGCCCTAGATGAACCCTGCCTGGTGCCACAGTCTACAAGCAAGGCATAACACTCCTGAGACCACTTCTGAGAAAATCAGAGACACCAAGAAACCTGGGGTCACCACTAAGAAGAACAAGTAAGTGGTGGAGAAATGGAAGAAAAAGAGAAAGAGAAGCATGTGGGCACAATGAAGAGAGGCAGAACTGCAGACTGGAGGACAATGAAGATGTGAGGATCCAGTGATGTCACATGGGACCATGGTGGGGTACTGGCCTCTACTACTACAAGAAGCTACATCTGGGTCCATGGCCCTGCTGCAGCAGCAGGGTTCTGTTACTGCTAAAGGACAGGCAGGTGTCCCTGGTCTGGGCTGCTGCGTAAGGGCATGGTGATGTCTGAGGTCTGTGCAGAACTGGCCTCACCCCTTACCTAGGCACTGTGGGAGAGCCATCCTTAGGGGCACGAGAGCAGGAGATCTGGCCTTACTCCTCACCAGCTACATCACTCAGGAGAGTAGTCCCTATAGCATACCTGGGTAGTACAGTAGAGCTAACCCTAGTGGTGGGGTCATAGGAGAGCTGGTCCAGCCACCCATCTGCTTTGCATTGACATGGGTGCAGGAGAGATAGCCTGCCTCTTGTCCCGTATCACCTACTGTGGATGAGAGAGGTAGCCCAGAGGTTATGAGTGCCTAACCTTCTGCATCACTCATAAGAGCAGGCCCTGCACCTCACCTGTACAGCACAATAGAGAAGAGTGAGCCTGGATGTGAGCTGACCCCAAGGCTGTGAGTGTGGGAGAGCCAGCTCTGCCTCTTGTCTGCTGTGCAGTGTCATCAGTAAGAATGAGATGCCTTTTTCTGCCTTTTATCCTCGCTACTGGCATTTGGTGGGAAAGTTGGCCCCCATAGGGTAATGACAGCAAGAGAGCTGCTCTTGCCCTTCACCTTCTGCATCACTCAGGAGAGTTGTCCCTGCACCTTAACTGGGAAGAACAGTAGAGCTGACTCTGATGGCAGGGCACTGGTGAGCTGGCTGCCATGGTGTGAACATGGGAGAGCTGGCCCTGCAAATTGTCCTCCATATAGCAGTGTGGTCGAGGGAGAGATGCCCTCCCCTTGCCACCTACAGCAGGCAGGAGAGTTGCCCCTGCCCCTCACTTGGGAAGCACAGTAGAGCTGGCCCTGGATACGAAGGTTGCAGGACAGGTATCCCTGCCTTTTGTCTGCTACATGGTTATGTGGATGAGAGAGAAATGTCTTCTTCCCTTTCCTTGTCTCTTGTCATCTATAGCAGGCAGGAGATCTGACCCCAGGGTCATAAGAGTGGGAGAACTGGCCACGTCCCTTACTAGCTGTAACACTCAAGTGAGTAGGCCCTATAATGCACCTGGGCAGCAGGAAATACTGGCCCTGGTTGCAGAGGTTGCCAACCTCAAGAACAAGAGAAAAGAAGAGCCAGTGGGCTGACCAGGCAATATCTGTCAGGTCCAGATCCCAAGCTTGAAACTGGCTCACTCCAACATCTAGCCCTTCGATGAACTGCAGGAATGCATACAGTTCTACAGATCCAAAACTAGGAGGTCTCCATCATACCAGGCAGCAACAGGCTATCCAATAGGCATCCCAATGAGGCATTAGAGTAGCAGAAGACAGAGGCCTCATAACACACCAAGAAGTCATTCCAATAAACACAATAGACACAAGGGTATGCTGTGGGACACACTGTGACACACAGCTCCCACGAGGATTTTCTTTTCTCTGTTAGAGGGGGAAATTGCAAAGGTGGAGAGAGGGTATTAGGGGTATGGAAATGATTGGATTTAGGGTACCTGAACAAATAAAAAGTAGCATATATGTGTGTGTATGTATATATGTATGTATATATATATATATATATGTATTCTGTTAAGTTAATTTTATTTTAGCTTATGTGTTTATGAATTTTTGGTACAAAAGTAGCAAACTGCCTTTAGCTTGATTTAACTTCTCCATACAAAATAATCGTAGTGTTGCAAATTTCTTCTTCTCTTTTATGCTTGTTAGCTATTCTGGGTGCTTTGCATTCTCATTATAAATCAGAAAATACATTTCCATTTCTTCACACAAAAAAGGTTAAGTATAATTTTTCTTGATATAGTACTGGGGTTATAAATAATTTAACAATATTGAGTCTTTCAACTCATGAATAATTTTTAGTTTTTTAAAAATTACTTTCAAGGATGCTTAAGAGCTCTACAGGTATTATGTGATTTCTGTACATTTATGCCTCACTACTCCAGATTTTTTGCTATAATAATTATAATAATTGGTGTTTTTATAACTTTTATTTATAAATGTGTATTGTTATTACATAGAAATTCCATTAATTTTTAGAAAACAGTTCATCCTGTGTCCTAAAACCTTGTTTAACCCATTTATTTGTTAGTTTTAATAATATTATTATAGGTTACATCTAATTTCCTGCATAGGGAGTCATACAAGTAAAAACTTTTGTTTAAGAAATGTCTTTTTATATTTTTCATATTTCAGGAAGAATTTACAATTCAATGTCAAGTAGAACTCACTGAAGGAAGTCTGGGTTTTGTTTCTATCTGAAAGAGGAAAGAATTCAGTCTCACAACATAAGGTTTATAAGTCTTTTGTAAATGGCTTTTTTTAGTCAAAGTAGTTGTTTTCTGTGTTACTTTGCCAGTAGTTTCACAGAAGAATAGATATTGGACTTGTTGAATACTTTGTTGCCAATTGAGTATAATAAGATTTTTATCACGTAATTTTCTAATATAGTAAATAGCATTGATTAAATTTAATGGCTACACTAATCTTGTATTTCTTATACAAAGACCAATTGGCCATGATGAACTATAAAATTGACTTTTTGATTAAATCAATTAAAATAATGTACCTGTTTTTCTTTACTGAGCTTGAATTGTTAGGGCCTCTTATAAAATTTAATATTTAATCTTTGTCAAGTGCATTGGCATGAAATTATCTCTACTTTCTCTATATTATTTCAATAAGGCTGCAAATGAAGATTACAGACTAAAGGAAATTGCAAAACTAGAAAACTTGTTTTCCCTACAATCAAATTCTTGGAGAATGTCTTCTACAGTGATGGTACAGGCTACTATACCAATATTCATAGAGGCAATTTTAGATGAACTTTTCCTTGTGGATGATTTTTGAGCCCCACCTATACTTTCTTAATAACACTAGAAAGGTTAACATAGACTTCATCCATCCTTATGTAAGAAGGATGGTGGTAGTCATCTATGGGATTGACAAGCTTGTTCTCTGACGTGGACAAAGAATTGAATATGTGAGAAAAATAAAGATGGCACCTCAGAGAAAGGAAAATCTAGCAGCTTTATGTTTTCAGGAAGGGAAGATCTGTAAGCCTTCAAGTCTACTAACTGGACTCTGACAAGTTGTTTTATAAGGTTTCTTAGTACTCCTATCTCTCCTATGGGTCCTGTTAGACAACTGTCCCATATCTTTAAGTAGTGATTCCTCACTTCCTCTGGGAATAAGAAGGAGCCATCTAGGAGCACACTTTCACATTCCTGTCAACAGATATTTCTTTAGTTCACTCTCACTTGGAATATAAATTATATGAAAATGGAGGCTGCGTTTTATTGATGTCCATTAAAGCAAAGATATGACCTTCTGGGCAAAGGAGTGAATCTAAGTTCGACCTTTGGTTCTAGGTGAAGAACCGATATTCTAAGCTAACCAAAACACTGCATGTTAGTCTGCTTTCCCTTAAGAGTTAAGTCAGATAGGACCATCATGAGTCCAGGAACCCACTGCCTCCCCTCCCTAAGCAAATCTGAACATCTTGAAGAGATGCTAAGGAAAAAATGAGGACTGAATAATCAATAAAGGAGAGAGAATATTATCCTATCTCTAAATCTATCCCCTGGTGCAATAACTTGCAGAGTTTTTTTTCATGCAATATAGCCTTTTCTTATTTCCTGTCTCATTTTCTTTCACACATTGGCCAATGCTTAGGCACTCTGGGAATTCTCAGGCATGATCTGATGCTATTCTTTCCACTGTTTTCCCCCATTTGTCTTTTTGCCCACTGTGTGGCTGGTTGATAACCTCCACTGATGACTGTGCTGACTTATCTCAAATAGCATTGCTTTCTCTCTTCTTCTCTGCTTCTTCCCCATGTTCCTTCTCCTGGCAGCTAGCAACATTGCACCTTGCCTGTAATCTTATTTTTCCATCAAACTCCATAAAGAGTTGTCCTTGAGCTTCCTTCAAGTCCGTTGCTAAATTATTCTATTAATGAGACTAAGATTACAAAGGAGAGGACAAAAACTTGCCTAAAACCATGTGACAACTGTCGAAGAGCCATGTGGACACAGCAAATGACCACACTCTTGGAACTGAGGTACCTTTTGGGGCTTGAATCACCTTCACAATTGCTGTTTCCTCAGTGCTAAAGAGATTTCAGATTAGGTTTGGAGTAAAGAGGGGAGCAGGCAAAGTGATGTGGTGTGATTACTCTCTCAGGCCTCTGACCAAAGTTGAGCTCACTGGCACTGCCTCAGACTATGAGGTCCCTGGGAAGTTGCTTTTGTGATTGGGTGTGTTCAAGTTTGCTTTCTGTCTCTATGATAAACACCAAAAATGAAAAGGAACTAGAAGTGGAATGGGTTTGTTTCAATTTACAGATTTATTATCAAGAAAAGCAAGGGAGGAAGCTGAAGGCAGGAACCAGTAAGAAAGAGCTGGAGAGGAGACCATGGACGAGTGCTGCTTACCATATCAGTCTTGATGGATTGTTCAGCTAGCACCATCTTGAATAGTACAAAATAACACAGTAAGTACTTCTCTCTCAGTTTCTCCATATGTTTCCAAGGCAAAAGGTTCACTGATGTATGTTGAATATATTTCCCTATCCCTCTTCTTCCATGAACCCTATTTCAGTAGCTATTTGGAACCAACAAGAGAGCAAAACAATATAGAAATGGCATGTCTCAGTGCTCTCAATTACATTAAGGTATACACACACACACACACACACACACACACACACACACACCATGTACTTCTTGGAAAGAGACTATGACACTCTTTATTCATTTGTGCCTAGATACAGAACCTTTCTTAGTTTTATACTACAGATCCCAGGTTACTTTCTCCTGGTCTGTGAATATTTGTATCATGATATATCTATACTAAGTTAACTTAGTCTCTCTTTTACAAAATGTATTCTTACATTCATTTAATATTTTATGGATGTCACTCTTGCTATGTGATAAGGTCCATTCTATATATTATTATAAGGAAGTAATATCAGACTTCATTGTGGATTATTTTGGCTTTCGAAGCACTTCTTTTACATAATGCATCTATTGGGTCCTAATGGGAACTTAGAGCCTCCCTTGCACCTACGTGCCTCCAAAAAGTCATACAGAAGTCACATCTAATTTTTTTCTTCTTCTCAATCATTACAGATATTTACAGGAGAGGAAGAAAGGAGATTAATGCCACATCTTTAACAGAAAATAGTATCTTTTATTTTTTAAAAAATCAGGTAAAAAATTAATTACTCCAGTCAATGCAACTTGTGTCACCTGAATCTCATTGGTCAGAGAGTTCGATCTTCACTAGTCCAGAGTTATGGCAAGACATGCTTCCCCAATTTTCAGCAACTTCTGGGTTTGTTACTTTTTATCCAAAATACCTCTGCAATGAACAGGGCATGCTATTGCTGATCCCCAGACAAGTTTAATTCCTGACCTGTGCTGGTCAGAAAACTTACTCCAGTGATTATAATTACTCTCTGTCCCAGGTCCCCAATCTGTATTCCAATTGATATTCCAATTTAGATATATTATCTATAATTGAGAAAAGAATTCTTGTGTAATATGTTTCTCTTGGGCATTAGATCTAAAGTTAAAAACAAAACGAAGCAAGACAAATCACTTTAATCCTGGTAGATGATTATAACAAAATGATCAAAGCCACTCAGGCAAGCCATCTGTTATCCAAAACTAACATCCTCATATTTCAGACATTGAAAGCTCATTGTTCTTTTCTCTTATCAATTCATTTATTCATAATAAGTTATCCTATTAGCTTACTAGGATAGAAACTTTATTTGCCTGATGTAAAAACATTATCTCATAGATTCTTGAAGCTGAAACTTGTATTCAGCATTATGATATTTAATGCCTGAAAAGACAGGTAGTGTGTGGCAGTTGTACAAATCCTAACTGTGGGGACAATAAATCCAAGAGAATTAGAAGTCCATACCAGTTTCAGTTCTTTTGTGGTTATGCTTGGGTTTTCCTTAATAGATACTTGGTATAGAATTTGAAGAGAGGCCTGGTGTAGTGGTCTATGCCTTTAATCCCAGTGCTCGGGAGGCAGAGGCAGGTGGATTGCTGTGAATTTGAGGCTAGCCTGGCTTACAAAACAAGTCCAGGACAGTCAAGGCTACACAGAGAAGCCCTGTCTCGAAAAACAAAAAAACAAAACAAAACAAAAACAAACAACAAAAAAAAAACAAACAAAAAAAAAGAAAGAAAAGAATTTGAAGAGAGGAAAGCTAACACTTTAACTGCCTAGTCTGTGGTGATTTGAATAACAATGGCCCCATGGGCTCATATATGTAATATTTAGTTCCCAAATACTTTGCGAGTTGGTAGAACCACTTGGGAAGGATTAGGAGGTGTGGCTTTGTTATAGGAGCTGTATTTCTGCTGGCGGTCTTTGAGAATTTAAAATATTGGTGTCATTGCCAAAGTCTTTCTATCTCTGCCTCATTGTTGTGTCTCAATATGTGTGCTCTCATCAACTGCTTCAGTACCATACCTGCTTGCCTGCTAGCATGCTCCTTAACATGATACTCCTGGACTCTGAATTCTGCAGTCACCAAATAATCATTTTCTTTTACAAGTTTCCTTGGCCATGGTAATCTTTATAGAAAATACAAATAACTAAGGCATGGTTTCTTTTAGTTTGCAATCTATGCAGAAATGCCTATGACTTCCTACTGTAGAGGCTCAGGTACTTGTTTCCCCTTACAAATTTGCTTTCAGTGACTTTGGATTCCTTGTTAACAACATATCCTCAAGTAAGCTTGATATTGAATGCTTGAAGAAATTTTCACTAGAATAATGACAGGCCTGAGTACAAAGTAGGCGAGGTAAAAATAAAAATCTTACATTTAAATACCACTCCATAACTGGCCTTATTTTGTAGGAATCAGGGGAAATAGCATACATTGATTTATGTACAGCCATCCATGGCTCTCAACCAGGATAAGAGGCTAGTCAGAGAAAATAACCAAAAGCCTAAAGGCCATACTATGTATGAGGCTTCCGTAGAAAACATCTACTCCTATGCCTGTAACACTCCTCCTAAAGAGAATGTTCTAGACCGAAGAAAACAAATACATTTCATGTTTCTTTTAAATCATAGGTTTTCAGCAGTATAAAAAATTAGGCAACTTCCTTGGTAAACTCCCAAACCTCATCAGAAAATCTACACCTGTCTCTTATCTTGACTCTGTTTTGATAAGACATTGAGACTTCAAAACCTGAGATTCTCTGCCACTATTTTATAATGGCTCCTTCTCACCTTCTTGTTATTGTCTCAAATGGGTAAAAACATATTGCTCATACAAGGGCTGATGTCCTGTTTTATTCTTCTGATCAATGACTGTTCCTAAAACTTCCAAACAACTGTTAGATAGAAAACTTTCAGTAGTAGAGAAATATCAGGACCCACAGACTACACTGTTCCTTGATATTAAACAACTGAGAGCTGAAAATTCTACCCTTTACATGGCCACTTCACAGGGATAAAGGTACTCAAGACAGAATGATATATAAGCAGATAACACAGAGAATATTGCAGGTCTTCCAAGAGCAAACTCTTTCCTTCCAAAGACAGAAGTGGGAACTCTGCACCTCATTGATATAACTGTATAATGTGTTTGTACTTATCTTTATGTAATCTTTTTATAGCATTATTTTCTGGAATAATAAGTAGTAAAACTTAGTGTTCCCTAAACCCGCTACCACTAATTAACTGTAACAGACCTGTAGCTGCATAGATATGTTTTTGTTCATTACTCACTTTTGAAAAAAAAGATCTTGACATAGCATGGCTTCCTCACAATCATACTTGACTATATTCTAGAAATATAAGCAAAATAAACCATTTTCCTTGAATAAAAAATATATATACACATATATGAGGGATATAGTAAATGACTTTAAACATATGTATTTATAATTTAAGATACTAATTTACCACCTGAAACCCCATTAAAATGGTACCTATGGGTCAATTAAATGTTTCATAAAGTCTTTCAATGCCATTTACTTATATAAAACATTTACTGGGTTCAGGAGACAATTTTAGTGGGCTATAAAATCAAAGATCAGATGTAGATATTTTTGTAATGACTTCTTTACATACAGGTTCTTAAAAATATTAATTTTGTTGCATTTGGCTGAAACATGAATGTCTATGCATAGACAATGCTTTTTGTTGGTTACAGAATGCCTGTGACTTATTTTTAGATGCCATTCTTCACATGGCATGAATGAAGATTTACAGATGCCTTTCTTCTGCTCACACAAAGAGCAGAGAAACAGCCTTGATTGCTATGTGCATCATGCACACCTCATACTTTGATAATTTTAGGACTGTATAATGCTTGTGATAAAGTATATGTTCTCAGAACAAAAGAAGCAGACATTGACAGTGGATCAGACCTGACAGGATCCATTCCTTTCATCATGCTGGACTCTGACATCCTGAATCCTTCATGTTCCAGCCCTAAGTGCTCAGTTTCTATCCCTCATCAGAACAAGACAGCTTCAAAGAAAGCTCCTGATCCCAATTGGTCCTAAATTTCAGACTATCCCACACAGGAATTATATTAAGCATGGAATTTCTCAAAATTTAGAAAACTAGACTAAAAATCCTATTCCTGGCTTGATTAACCATTTTCCCCAATTTTATTTTGGTCCCTACAAAGTTACTCTCAGTCCCAAATCAGCCAGCCTTAAAAAGAGAACAATGCCCCATTTCTCTTTAGAGGGGGTTGGTTGAGTTTTGGTTGTTTTGGGGGGATATAGATGTTTATATTTTTATTTTTTAGTATAATTTTAAAACATTTTTACCATACCTGATCTCAATATTACTTTCTCACATACTCTGGTGCCTCACCTTTAACCATGTCCCCTGGAGGGGGAGACCTGGTGGCACTCAGAGGAAGGACAGCAGGTTACCAAGAAGAGACTTGATACCCTATGAACATATACAGGGGGAGGTAATCCCCCTCAGGAACAGTCATAGGGGAGGGGAATAAGGGGAAAATGGGAAGGAGGGAAGAATGGGAGGATACAAGGGATGAGATAACCATTGAGATGTAACAAGAATAAATTAATAAAGGAGAAAAAAAAGAAAGAAAAAAACATTTTTAAAAATTTTACATATATATTTATATTATTACATGTATATACAATAAACTACCTATAACAAGAAGAACCATGACACAATCAGGAAATACATAAGTGTTACACTCTTAGTGTTTTGGCTATTTGTATTTGACAGCCTTGGAAAAAAATCTTTCTTGTCTTGGTGCATCTAAAATTCTGAATGTAAATTGATTTCCATCACATCTTGTCGTTATCAACTTAAAACATCTATCCAGACCTAAAAACATCTTAACCTTTAAACAGCTAAGCTTCATTGTAAAACTAAGCTACCTGGTCTTTAACTCCATCAGAGACTTAAGAAGGAATAAACTTGATTGCCTGAGTATGCCAGGAGTGCAGGTTAGTCACTTTCCATGAGATGACAGAGACAGTTTTCTATCTGAATAGTCACCCAAAACTCTCTATTATGTTGGAGCATCTTCTTCAGCCTTCTGGACCAATATATCTGACAGACCATAAACTATTGAGGACTTGCTTACCCTCTCCTGGTAGAGTTTGGCCTTTGATTCTGCCTACATCCAAGCTTGCACTTTTTAAAGGCAGAATTCTGTCTCTGGTCTACAAAATGAGTCCAGCCCAGCCAAGGCTACACAGAGAAACCCTGTTTCAGAAAAACAAAACAAAAACAAAAAAAAATTGAGGACATTTTGTCCAGTGGCTTGTTTGCCACATTTGAAATCATCTCCATAAGGAGACTGTTTGATGCTCATCATCGTCTTTGAGATTCGTTGGGAGTTTGTTATAAGTTATTACTGGCCTTATTCAGAGAAAAAATGAGATTGGACTCAGATTTCTCTCTTTTCTTTATCTTTTATTTAGGTATGGATAGGGATTGAAAAGAAAGGAGGGGGAATATAGGCGTACATAGGAATGACCGGACAAAAAGTAGGTTATTGAATCTACTCCTCAATTTAAGGCCTTAGCTGTTACTCACAAACAGATTATTTTTAATTCATTGGTATAGAATTTTGTGTATTGATACAAAATAAGTTTGATCTTGATACATTGCTTTAGAATTCATATTCACGATTTTTTTATAAAAGTAATTTATTCAGATTACATCTCATTTGGTATCCCCTCATTTGTGTCTTCCTGTTCCTGCCTCGCTCCCTCTTTCACCCTATCCCCTCCCCTAGGTCGGTGACAGAAGGGGACCTCCTTCCACACCATATGATCAAAGGCTATCAGGTATCGTCCTGATATCCTACTTACCCTTTCTCTGAGTGCCACCAGGTCTCCCCACCAAGGGGAAGCGTTCAAAGAGGAGGCACCACAGTTCATGTCAGAGTCAGTCACCACTCTCCACACAACTGTGGAGAATGTGCTGTCCATTGGCTACATCTGGAGAGGGGCTCTAGGTTTACTGCATGCATTGTTCTTGGTTGGTACACTCGTTTGAGCAGAACCCCCTGGGTCCAGATCTGCCAGCCTTAATGATCTTCTCATAGGTTTCTAAAACCCTCTGGATCCTTATATTTCCCCATTTTCCCATACCTCTCTCACCTGGAGTCCACTAGGAAGTCCCAGCATCTATCTCAATCTCCTGGGAGGATTTCAGGGGACATCCCTGTTGGATTGGAGTCCAGTTATAAGAAAATATATGCCATGTGTATCTTTCTGGGTCTGGGTTAACTCACTCAGGATGATTATTTATAGTTCCATCCATTTGCCTGCAAATTTCAAGCTTTCCTTGTTTTTAATAGCTGAGTACTATTCCATTGTTTAAATGTACTACAATTTGTTTAGCTATTATTCAGTTGAGGGGCATCTAGGTTGTTTCCATATTCTGGCTATTATGAATAAGGCTGCTAGAAACAGGGTTGAGCATATATTCTTTTTGTGTGGTGGAGCATCTTTTGAGTATATTCCAAGGAGTAGAATAACTGAATCTTGAGGTAGCCTCATTCCCAGTTTTCTGAGAAATTGCCAGATTGATTTCCAATGGTTGTACAAGTTTGGACTCCTACCAGCAATGAAAGAGTGTTCCCCTTTCTCCACATCCTTGCCAGAATGTGCTGCCACATGAATTTTTGAGCTTCTTCACAATCATTAAATATATTTACCCATACATGTATACACCCATGTATGAGTGTGCCCATACAACTCAATTATAATACCAGGTTTACTTCCAATACTTTGAAGGTGCAATTACAGGCTCTTTAGGATAATTAAATAATACAATTAATTATTAGTTGATCAACTCATGGTCATATCAATCACTAGTCTATTTTCATCACAAGACTATACACCCTAGGTTCACAGATAGGTATGATTCTATAGATAGTAAGGTAAAATAGATAAGGTCTTCAAAAACCTCAGAGACCTACAAAATATAGAATTTAAATATATTTTTATTATCTTAATGATTCTTTGGCAAGAAGACAGGTTAACTCTTGGCAACACACAGCCTACCTCAAAGAAGATGATGTGCATCAAAGAACCTCCTTATGGAGGTGGCTTCAAATGTGGTAAACAAGCCATTGGGCAAAATGTCCTTGTTTTGGCCACAGACAGACTTCTGCCTAAATGTGGGCAAGCTTGGGAGCAGGCAAAGTCGATGGCTGAACTGCCAACACAGAGTAAACAAGTCCTCAATAGTTCCTGTCACATAAATATGCCTGTAGATATACTGGGCCAGAAAGCTGAAAATTTTCAGCTATCTCCCTTGAGTAATTTTCTAGACATACCTCTTTGCTTGTTTCAGAACTGTAATTTTATTTGAAATTATCTCAATACTTCCTGATCTCTTCTTTATTTAGGATAATATCTATCATTGTATCTTTGAATCTTCAATTATTTAAATGTTTTTCATTGTTTCTTTTCTCTCTATAAGAAATAATATAATATTTCTTATATACATATTAGAGTATGTTTAATGGCTGGGCATGGTGGTTTAATCCCACCACTCAGGAGTCAGAGTCAAGCAGGTCACTGTGAGTTCGAGGCCAGCCTGGTCTACAAAGCGAATCCAGGACAGCCATGGCTACATAGAGAAATCCTGTATCTAAAAATCAAAAAAAAAAAAAAGTATATTTAATGTCAAAAGCCACTGTATAAATTCAGACCTCTTCAGACTCTTGAACTGACTTGTAAGTGTCAGAGTAGAGGAGAATTTCTGTTGAAGTAGACAATCATTCTAGTAAAAAAAAATAACACCTCTTCTTTTGCAATAAAAACAAGCAAACAAACAAAAACAAAAACAAACACAGTAATTTCTTTGCAGAGTTGTAACAGCAAGTAATTTTAAAAGTGTAACCAAAGAAAGATAATGCTGAAGTGGAAGGTTTGAATAAGGTTCTGATTAATCTTGGCCAATAACTTGATTAGATTTAGACACACATGGTGTGGTGGTTAAATGGGTTTGGACCCCATAGATACATTCATTTCAATGCTTGGTCATAGGGAGTGGCACTATTAAGAGATGTGGCCTTATTGGAAAAGGTATGTTCTTATTGGAGGAAGTATTCCACTGTAGGTGGGCTTTGAAGCCTCCTGTGCTCAGACTCCATTCAGTGTGGAAGATTAAGATGCCTGTGGATTAAGATGTAGAACTCTTGGATCCTCAACCACCATGTCAATCTGTATGATGATAATGGACTGAATCTTTCAAACTGTAAGCCAACCTCAATTAAATGTTTTTCCTTTATAAGAGTTGCCTTGATCATTGTGTCCACATGGAAACCAGTAAAGCAGACTTCTGTTCACATCTATGAGGGTGAACCTCAAGACAGCTGTCTGTGATTAAATGAGTTGAGCAGTGGTGTGGGTAATACTTCCCAGGTAGTCCAGGGTCTTGAAACAAGAAATATCTCAAGCCTACCTGAATAGGTGCATGCCTTTGATGGTGCCATTACAAGAGGACATCACATTCCTGATTCTTGGACTCTTTAACCTTCAGATGGAAATGCCACTGGTGGTTTTCCAGGGAATCTTAGCTTAGGACCCTTAACTTAGGATGGGGCTGCATCATTTGCTTCTCTTTTTGTGAGCTGTCCAATTTCCTTGGCTGAATAGCTACTATCACCTGACAGCCCAGCCTATAGTCATATAAGCCAATATAATAAATTTCTTACAATTACACACACATTCTATTGGTTCTTTTGACAAAAAAATACTGATTAACATAAGAGAGAATGTCAACACATTCCATGCTTTCCTTGAGTGGCGATGGAGGAAATTAAACATTCTGAATCTGTTCTTACTTCCAGCCTATTGGAATGTAAGCTAAAGGAAATTCATTTCACATCCTCAGAATTTAGCATAATACACATTATTAAAAATACTTATCAAATGTCCATAGAATGTCAGAATGGTGTTCTACTTTAATCTAGTTCAAGGGTGATGAAATACAAAGCCTCAGATATGGACTCTTTGATGCTCCCAACTTTGCTTCACTCTCCTCATGTACTTAGCCTAGCCTCAATATGTGGTTAACAGCATATCATATCTTTCAACCTTCTCCACCCTCTCTGTATATTCATCTTATTTCACTATTATAAATCACAGTCTTGACAAAATGCAATTTTATCTCTTCAAAGATTCCATCAGTACAGCTAAATGTAGTAGGAGAAAAATAGATAAACACTCAGGCTAAAAGCAGAATAGCCAACCTCAAGTATCCCCTATATTGCTGGGAATAAGTCAGGCCTTCAAATTCCATTTTTTTTGAGCAAGGAAAAGCTACTCAGAAGCCATGAGTTCAGGGACTTCTGTGTAATTCCCAGTAAAGCCGACCTAGGCAGAGAGGAGCAAGGGATTGATTTGTCCTAAGTATCATGTGCACCACATAAAAGCCTTGTTATATCACCATCTAAGGATCAAACAAGGTCATGAACTTCACCTATCTCTTCATCAGAACATTACTAACTCTCAGAAATATATATTCTGAGAGGTGTGGTATCCTTAGCATCTTTTTAATCTTTTAAGGAAATTTCAGTACATCTTTAATTTCTCCTAGAACTCACTACAAAGCTCGTGATCACTGAGTCCATCTTGTAGTTGGGATCACATGCCTGTACCACAAAGCTTCACTTTCAGATCCATCCTTAACACTGTCGTTATGCACCCACTCTATTAGTGCTGCAAGCACCTGAAAAACAGGAACCAGACAACTATGGCTGGCCACTATTCCCCAGAGACTGCTGGTGTTAATTAAACTGGAAAATGTTGCACCTGCTTCTTTATCTTGTCTGCTCTTCCCAGTGGAATCCAGAATAAAGAATCAAGATCATATTTTCATCTACCTATCCTGCCTTCCTCTGTTTTTCAATGTGGTCTGCTCTGTGTTGAGGCACACTCTTTTTCAATAGATCTATCGATATATTGTGTCATCTTTCCAATGCCATGTGCTTCCCTAATCTGTTATCCTTGTCATACTTGGATATTATTTATTCTTTGATACATTTTTAAAATTAATAAAATTCTGGACTCTATCTATGTATAGTTTGTTTTCTATAGAAATAAAAAACTGTGCTTAGAAATGTAGGCACATGTTCAAGGTTACATGATTATTAAACAGCAGCTATAAATCAAATCACAGGTGACTTGCTTGCAAAAAAGAAAGTGTTCTTAGCTAGTATTCTGCACATTCTATAGGATTTCCTTATAAAAATGTTACATTCATAATGTTTTGGCTATTTGAATTTGGCAACATTGAAGAAATCATCTTTCCTATCTTGATGAGGCTAAAATTCCGAATGTAAATCAATGTCTGTCATATCTCATCTCTATCAACTTAAAACATCTATCTAGACCTAAAAACATCTTAACTCCTAAACAACTAGGATTAATTGTAAGACTGAACTATCTGGTCTTCAACCCCATTAGAGATTTGAAAAGGAATAAAAATTAATTACCTGAGTAAACTGGAAGTACAGGTTAGTAGCTTCCAAAATGGAAAAATGACAGAGACAATTTGCTGCCTAAAGAGTCACACAAAACTCTGTATAACATTGGAGCATCATCTTCAGGATCTGTCCCAGTATATCTAAGAGTCATAGTTGTGAGGCAGGAATTATCGAGCACATACTTTCCCTGTCTTGGCAGTGTTTGGCCACCCAACATACCTACTCCCAAGATTGGCCATTTTTAGACAGAAGTCTGTATGTGGCCAAAACAAGGACATTTTGCCCAGTGGGTGGTTTGCCACATCTGAAGCCACCTCCATATGGAGGTTCTTTGATGCCCATCATCTTCTTTGAGGTAGGCTGTGTGTTGCTAGGAGTTAACCTGTCTTCTTGTCAATGAATCATTAAGATTATAAAACATCTTTAAATTCCATATTCTGTAGGTCTCTGAGGTTTTTGAACACTTTATATCTAATTATTTTACCTTACTATCTATAGAATAATATCTATCTGTTAAACCTAAGATGTATATTCTTGTGGTAAAAATACACTAGTAATTGGCATGACCATGATTTGATCAACTGACCATTATGGTCCAACATTTCAGACTGTCCTATACAAGACTGCTAGTAAGCCTGGCATTTCTCAACATTTAGAAACTGTACTAAAAATGATTCCCCATTTCCCCTGAGGAGAGTAGGTAGGTTTTTGGTTGCTCTCTTAGGCTACAGATGTTTATTTTCATTGGGTGTTGGTTATAAATTATTATTGATCTTACTCAGAGAGAAAATTAGGTTGGACTCAAGGATGTCTCTCTTCTCCTTTATCTTTCTTTTGTAGCATTGGAATTGGGGTTGAAAAGAAAGAAGGGAGAATATAGAAATATATAGGGATAATAGGACAATAAGTAGATTATTGAATCTACTCCTCAACTTAAGGTTTTAGTTGCTACTCACAAATAAGGTTATTTTTAAGTTTGTATGTTGATGCAAAATAAGGTTAACTATGATAAATTACTATAAAACTCAAATTTAAGATTATTCTTCACACACATTATATGTATTTCTGCACTAATAAGAGGTACTGCACCCATACAATTTAATTATAATACAAAGATTACTTCCAATACTTTGAAAGTGCTATTATAGGCTGTTTAGGATACTTAAGTAATACAAATTAATTGTAAGTGATAGTTTAAGACAAGTAAATTTGGAACTCTGGGATTGTCTCAGTTGTTACACATCATTGTGCAAATATAAAGTGACTTTAGATTCCCAGCACCCAGGGACTGCCAGGCAGATTGGTGTCTGTCTGCAGCCCTATCTGTTGGAAAAGGGGCAAGACAGGAAGATCACTGGCCAGCTAGATTGGCTGGATGGAAGAGCTTCATTCAGGTTCAGTGACAAATATAAACATGTCTCAAATATACAAGCTGGACAGCAATTAACGAAGATTCTGGACATCAACTTTTGAGCCCTTGCACTCACACAAGTATACATTCACAATAACATATACACACATAAACAGACACAAGTGTGTTCATACACACACACACACACACACACACACAGCAAAAACAAAACGGAGTTATTGTTAAGCATACTTTTAAGAAAATTCAACACATATCTAAGTGCAGACATTGTTAAAGCAACAAACCACACACTCTGGAGAAGCCACAGACCTCAATAACTATTTTACTGCCAGTGGCAAGGAAAGTGAGAAAGGCTTAGGGGATTCAGTGCTCTCTGGTGTTAAAAACACTTTTATCCCCCATCAGAACTTAACTTTCTTTTTAAATTTGAATTTTGCCACTAGGTGGCAGTAGAACAAAATAATATACCTTGTAGCTTTTTCTGGATTTTTTTTTTAAATAAAAATGCACTTTATCAGAGATTTGAGAAGGCATTAAATTAATTACCTGAGTATACATAGAGTGCAGGTTAGCAGCTTCCCAAGTGAGAAGATGACAGAGACAGTTTAGTACCTGATCAGTCACACAAAATTGTATAACATTGGAGCATCATCTTCAGCCTTCTGGCCCAAAATATCTGACAGACATATTTGTGAGGCAGGAACTATTGAGGACTTGCCTACACTGTCTTGGCAGAGTTTGGCCATCAACTCTGCCTGCATCCAAGCTTTCCCTTTTAAGAAGATTATATATTTCATTAGTTTATTCATATTACACCTCAATTGTTATGCCTTCCTTTATATCCTCCCATTCCTCCTTCCCTCCCGCTTTCCCCCTATTCCCCTCCCCTATGACTGTGACTGAGGGGGACCTCCTCGCCCTGTATATGCTCATAAGTTATCAAGTCTCTTCTTGGTAGCCTGCTGTCCTTCCTCTGAGTGCCACCAGGCCTCCTGATCCAGGGGACATGGGGCAAGAGAGTTTGTGTGAAAGCTTGCCCTTTTTCAGGCACAATTCTGTTTGTGGTAGAAACTAGGAGTTGAAGACCAGATAGTTTAGTTTTACAATAAGCTTAGTTGTTTAGGGGTTAAGATGTTTTTAGGTCTAGATAGATGTTTTAAATTGATAATGATGAGATATGATAGATATTGATTTACATTCAGAATTTTAGACACACCAAGGTAGGAAAGATGTTTTCTTCAAGGCTGCCAAATACAAATAGCCAAAACACTAAGAATGTAATATTGATATTATTCCAGATTGTTTCATAGTTTTTCTTGCTGTAGGTGGTTCATCATTTATATGTGTAATAATATAAATGTATATGTAAAAATAAATATTTAATAAAAAAGAATGCAAAATATCTGTTATGTCTTTATCCCTCTACATTTTGTAGGCAGGGTAAATTTTGGCTCAAAATTTTTGTGGGTGGGTTGGTGTTCTATCCTTCCATGAGGAGGCTTGTGTAGTTAGAAAGTGTCCTCTTCAATCTACTAGGGGTCTAGGCTAAAGTCACCCTCATATCCTACCTAAGGCCTGTGTTGACTTAGCTTTCCAGCTTGTCACAGAGATGCCCTCAGCCACAGTTTCCTCCTCTCTCTCTCTCTCTCTCTCTCTCTCTCTCTCTCTCTCTCTCTCTCTCTCTGCCCACACCTTCTGTCCTCCTATTCTCACTCTACACAAATCTGATTTCCACCTTCATTTCTCTAAGCGCTCCCTCTCCTACGTTGTTCCCTCTCTTCAACCACTACCTCTGCCTATTGTATTTCCCCTTCTGCATGAGATTTAAGCATCCTCCATTGGTTCCTCCTTGTTATGTATCTTCTTAAGGCAATACCCAACAAATACCTGGCCCAACAGAAGACCCATCCTATGGAAAATAGCCAACTCCTGACACTATTTAAGGATACTCTGCTATGCTTGCAGACAAAAGCTTAGTAGAGATGTCCTCTGAGAGTCTCCCCCTCACCCCACCACAGAGGTTTGAAACAAATGCTGAGACTCATAGACAAAGCATAGGGAATCTATTTGAAAAGACGGGGGGTGGGGGGTGGGGAGGGAGAGAGAGAAGGATAAAAGGACCTAGATGTGACGAGAGCTCCATAAGAAGACCAACAAAGCCAACTAACCAGGCCCTATAGGGGCTTGTGGAGTCTGAAGCTCCAACCAAGGATGATGCACAGACTGGAACTAGGTCCTCTACATAGTTGTAGTGATGTGCAGCTAGGGCTTTATGTGGTCCCTCTAGTAAGGGGAGCAGGAGCTGTCATTGACATGGACTCTGTTGCTTGCTTTTTGATCACCTCCTCTTGGCTGGATCACCTTGCCATGCCACAGGGGAAGACAGAGAGCTCAGTTCTCATGTGACTTGATTTGGGGTGGGTATGTAGGGGAGTTCCCCTTTTTTGAGGAATAGGGGAAGGGGTATGGGACTGGAAGGAGAGGAGGGAAGGGGCTACAGTGGGAATATAAAGTGAATATATAAACACATTAATAAAAAAAGAAAAACCTAATAGCACATTATTCTGGATAATAATATTACTATATTGTAACCACATTAAACACAGCAAAAAAAAAAAAAGTCCCAAAACTGTCTAAAGTGTAAAATAATTGAATAAGTTAAAGGCCACATCAGCATATTGCTATCACAGCAAAATATCAAATGAGAGCAAATCGTGTTAACATTTTTTCCCATTTGACTTAATCAAAATGTCTAAATAAATTTTATTATTTAGTCATTAAATGTATTAATTCTGTGAATATTGTACTGGATCCATACAGCTAATTTCCATCTCTTTATTTCCATCTAGATATCTAATAAATACCTTAGACTTAAACCTACCACAACAGAACACAATTTCCTTTTTCCAAACCATATGCTGCCAAAGGTTTGGACATCTTAAAAACATGTTTGTCTATGGTACATTTTGTAGGCAGGGTAAATGTTTGGTCGAAGTTTTTGTGGGTGGGTTGGATTCTTGTCTAGTTAAGGGTGTCCTCTTCAGTCTCTATGACCCACGCTACTAGGAATATCTACGAGAGTCCTCCTCTTACCCTTCGAGAAGCTTACCCTGACTTAGGACTCCAGTTTGTCACAGGGATGCCCTGCCCACCTACAGTTTCTCTTTTCTCTGTAGGCCTTGTATCCTCACCATTTTTAGTAGGTCTGATCTTCACTTTATTTTTCTCTGTGCTCCTTCTCATACCTTGTTCCCTCTCTTCAACCACTGCCTCTGTCTATTCTATTTCCTCTTCTGTGTGAGATTTAAGCATCCTCCCTTGGATCCTCTTTGTTACTTATCTTCTTTGGGTCTGTGCATTATAGTATATACAGTAGATAGAGGAGAGATAGAGGGAAGGTTCAAGCATTGCCTAGCCCAACCCATGACCTACCTCATGAGAGAGATACAACCCATCACAGTATTAAATATATTTTGCTCTGCTTGCAGACAGGAGCCTAGAGGACTTGTACTCTGAGAGGCTCAACAAAGCAACAGTTTAAAAACAGGTGCTGAGATTCACAGCCAAACAATCGGTTTATGCATAGGGTGTCTTGTGGAAAAGTAAGTGGAAGAGAAAAGGACCCGATGGTGACAGGAGCTTCACAAGAAGACCAACAGAGCTAACTAACCACGGCCCAGAGGGACTTGCTGAGACAGAAGCACCAACCAAGGACCTTGCATGAGCTGGACCTAGGCCCTCTATCCAGGTGTAGCCAATGAGTAGCTCAGGCCTCATATGGGTCCTCTAGTAAGAGGAGCAGAGGCTGTTTCTGATATAGACTGTTGCCAGTTTATTTATTTGTTTGTTTGGTTTTTTGTTTTTTGACCACTTCCCCCTGGTGAGACTGCCTTTCCAGGCTACAAGAGAAGAGGACACGGCCAGTCATGATGTGACTTGAGAAACTGGGCTGGATGGGAAGCGGGCTCACCTTTCCTGAGGAATAGAGGAGGAGAAATGGGAGACAGTGAGGGAATGTGGTATTGGGAGAAGAGGAGAGATGGGACTGTGGCCAGTATGTAAAGTGAATGAATGAATGAATGAATGAATGAATAAGAAATTTCTATCAGGAAAATATGTCTTACTATACACTACAACTATCTAGGAAATATTGTCTGTCTCTATTACTTTCTATTGACATAAACCCATTCTCAGAAAGTACTCTGACCCCATATCTAAAACTTATTGAAAAGAATTCCATTTTATCTCCTTATTGCCTTCTCTTACCACTTTCTAACTCTTCATTGTGTTTCCCTGGCAGAAATTCAATTTTCTTCAGTTATATTCCTTCCTTCTCTGTCCCTCTACAACCAATATTTTATATGTTAACCAGAGTCGTAGCTTGTGATATGATTCTTGCAATACAACTATTTTGCTTAAAGTCCTCCAAAAGGTCTTTATGGCTCTTAAAAGAAAATGGAAACCCTCTAACTTTTATTCCAATCTATCCAAACCCAGAGGTTGTCTGATTCTCTAATAAGTCATATCTTCCTCCCTCACTCTGCTTCAGCCTCTTGTCCTTCACACAGATGTGCCAATCACTACTGCTTTGGATTAGTCTCCACCTTTGTCAATGATGCTGTATTTCTGCCTGTAACTGACCTCGCCTGTTCCTTAAGCATTAGTCACTATATCCCTAACCCTGCAGAGAGTCTACCATTCAATGCCTGCTTTCTATCATCTTGGTGTGCTATGTTTCTTTTTCACCACTCCAGCACATTGTGTTTGTTTGTTTATGTATTCTATCATCTTGGTGTGCTGTGTTTCTTTTTTACCACTCCAGCACATTGTGTTTGTTTATTTTTTGTTTGTTTATTTATTTATTATATAGTTATTGTCTTTCCTCACTGGTATGTGTCAGGTGAGCCAAGAATATGTCATCGTTTATTATAGAGGTTATATGCCAGATGAACCACCGATGGGCTTGTGCCTTCCTTTAATGATTGAAAGGGCTCACAAACATCTCTCTGAGAAACAGGCTCTTGCTAATGATCTCTGGTCTTCATTTAGTACATTAATCAAGAACAGCATATGCTTCTCATCCATTGGGACTGGTACAGGCCATCTACCACACTGTGACTTGAAAGGCAATAGGGACCACTTGTGGTGTTTTAAAATAGAGTGTCATCATGTGGACACATTCTAAATACTCATCGGGTTGATTTATGGATTATGAACTATTGGGGTCAAAAAGAGCAGCCAGAAGTCTGAGCAGGTGACTTGTGAGGTTTCCCTTCACAATAACAACAAACATTACTCAGTCTTTAGTCTGTTTAGCCAGGTATTATAAACTTTGTCTTATATTGATCTTTTAAATATCTGTGTGATTAAAGTCTCATTGGTATTTTCTGCAAATATTGTAGACAATAGGGCATGATAGCATGAAGGCTATGGCAAAGACTTCAGAAGCCACAGTCTGTTCTAGGGCATGTCTTCATGCCTAGCCATGTTACTTGAGACTGTCTACTCAAGGGGCTTGTTGCCTTAAAACCAGTACTAATTCCTGTGGCTAATGTAACAAGTTCTAGAAATCAGAAGTCTGGCATCAATTATAACCAGTTAAAGTCAAGATGTTGTAAGAGATGCTTAATCTCAAGTCCATTGAGTCATGTGCACTTGTTTCATTTTTTTCAGTTTGTGGCAGCCATTTATATTTTTGACTGGGACTCTATGAAGCATCAGTCAACCACTTCCACTTTCATAGCTGAATAATTTTCTCTAAACTTGACTATTCCAATTTCTTTTATCAGGATCTCATGAATTGCACTAGGCTCAACCAGATAATTCAGGAAAACCTTTCAAAGGCATAATCCTTACAGACACCTCTTCAAAGTTATCTTAGCCATGTAAGGTACATTTCGAAGTTCTAGGTATGAATAGGTAGATATATGTCATAGAAAGGGAGCATTTACTTATATAATACAGAGTCCACGGACTTTTAACATCCTTCACAGTTAACTGATACAGACAGCATAGCTAATCTTTTATATCAATTGTAAATATGTTTGCAAAGTATTAAACACAGGCATTGAAAATGTAAGCCTTAATGCATACTCTGACTGCCTTTTATCTGCTTCAATGTGGGCCTCCTATTTAATAACCCTTTAGATATTGTCTGGATAATGTTTATCTTAAAAAAAGGAAATGCTTTTACCAAAACTTGGGGAAAACAACCCTTGCTCAATAAAGATATGACTTAAATGACTTAACTTTCAAGATAATTGATGCTAAGCTTTTTCAAACCAGCTTTTAGATACCAGATACAGAAAATGGACAGTGGTATCAGCAAGCAATAAAATACCTTGTAAATTGCCCACTAGCTTGTATAAATGAATTTGCAATTCACTTAGAAAGGAAGCAGCAATGGAGGAAGGTTTGAATACACCAGCAGGATGCAGAGGATGCCTTTACTTCTCCTTGACTGTGGCCTCTCACTTGCAAAGACTTATCAAAAGTGAGCTTGTGTTCAAATGTCCTCCACGAAACTGCTATTCTATGTTACCTCTATGGAGCTTTCTTTGCCACTTTCACCTTATCACATCCTCAGAAAGTCAACAACTATCTATCTCCACAGTGGGTCTATGAAGGGGGTACGTTAAGCACAGGGCATTGGCAATCAAGGTCAAATTGTCTCTTATGGCTCATTTGTAAAGTCACAGTGACAAAGAGTTTCCATTCCTTTCTCTTTTGAAAGGAGATGAATATATAGGGTACCACCAAGAGAAATGGCAATTTCCCTATGAAGAAGACTTTTCTAAACTGTTTTTGACAGGCTGTGTGATCATTTTGTTAGGAGAGGAAGGATACAAAAGCCTGCTGAAAACAGATATGCTTTACTCTATGTTCTTCTAGGGGGGTGGAATTAAGATAAAATTGTTTATCAGAGGTTCTGAGAAATTATGTAATAAGGGAGCATCCTTAATTTTACTCCCCCGACTCTCCCAGATCACCATGAACTCCTGTATCTGCAGAACTCCTATCCTCACTGAAGGGTGTTCTGTAGCACACGCTGCATGAAATGGCATTCTGAGCTGGTTTTGTACAGGAGGTGACCTAAGTATAAGAGGAAGAGTGATGTATGCATGATGTATGTATGTGACCGCTGAGCCAGATGGGACTGCAGAATGCAAATCTAAAACTCCAGGAACTAAGAAGAGACTTTTCAGACCTTTCCAGAAGATCTAGGGTAAGGGAAAGATCAGGACCATTCTCCACTGTCTGTTCCAAACACTGAACCTACTGAGAGCAACCAGATTTACATTGTCTAATCCAACATTTCAAAGTGATTTTGAAGCCAATGCCCATTTCCCCCTAGTCATCATGTTGAATATTCAGAGATGGATGTTAAGATGATCTTTGGGGAAAGAATGTTATTTTTGTTTTTAGTTGTTTTTTTTTAAAAGAAGTTTATTCAGATTGTTATCCCTCACTTGTATCTTCCCATTCCCCCCTCACCCTCTTTCACCCCACTTCCCTCCCATAGGTCTATGACAGGAGGGGACCTCCTCCTCCAATATGATCACATTCTATTGGGTCTCCTCCTAGTAGCCTGCTTACTCTTCCTCTGAGTGCCACTATGTCACTCCACCAAGGAGAAGTGGTCAGAAAGGGGGCATCAGAGTTCTCAACTATATATGGAAAAACAAAAAACCAAGACTAGCTAAAACAATCCTGTACAATAAAAGCTCCTCTGGAGGAATTTCTATACCTGATCTCAAGCTGTACTATAGAGCAACAATAATTAAAACAGTATGGTACTGGTATAGCTATAGGCTGATTGATCAATGGAATCAAATAGAAAACCCAGAAATAAATCCACACACCCATGGTCACTTGATTTTTGACAAAGAAGCCAAATCTATTCAATGGAAAAAGAGTAGCATCTTTAACAAATGGTGCTGGTCTAACTGGATGTCTATATGTAGAAAATGCATGTAGATTCATATTTATTACCATGCACAAAACTTAAGTCCAAGTAAATTAAAGACATCAACATAAAACTAGAGACACTAAATCTGTTAGAAGAAAAGTGGAGAGGAGCCTAGAACTAATTGGCACAAGAATGGTATTTTAGAAAACTGAAGGTTTTAGAGTATCACCTCCTGAGATCTAATTTTTAGGCCCTGTTTCTTGCCAATTGTTTGGTTTTGTGTGAATGATCTGGCTTCTTTGTTTATTTGTTTATATATGTTAGGATTTCTGAGGGTTCCACAGTATATAATATATTATTTCCTCCCAATTTGTGCAAAGTTGTTAAAAATCTAAATATTTCCTTCTAACTAGATAAGACTCCCCAGTGGAGGGAGGAGAACACCATCCCAACAACAAAAACATGGATCCAAAACTTACCCTGGCTATAAGACATTCAAGGGTAAAAATAGAGCAGAGATTGAGGGAGTGCCCAACCAATGCCTGGCCCACCCCAAGACCAACCCCTGATACTTTTAAAGATACTCTGCTATTCTTGCAGACAGAAGCCTAGAAGAAATGTCCTCTGAGAGTCTCCACCCAGCAGTGGTTTGAAACAGATGCTGAGACTCACAGGCAAACATAGGGAGTCTAGTGGAAAAGTGGGGGGAAGGATAAAAGGACTTAGAGGTGACATGAACTCCAAAGAATACCAACAGAGCCAACTAACCAGGACCCGGAGAAGCCTGTGGAATCTGAAGGACCCATGTGCATGGACTGGACCTAAGTCCTCTATCCAGATGGGTATAGCCATTGGGTATCCAAGGCCTCTTGTGGGTCCACTAGTAAGGGGAGTAGGAGCTGTCTCTCACATGGACTTTATTGCCTGCTTTTTGATCACTCACACCTGACTATGCTGCCTTGCCAGGCCATAGGAGAAGAGGACAACCTCAGTCCTGATGTGACTTGATGAGCTGGGATGGGAGCTCATCCCCTTTTCCAAGAAATTGGGTAAAGGTGGTAAGGGATGAAATTTAGGACTAGGAGGAGAGGAGGGAGGGGACTATGAACAGAATAAAATATGAATAAATAAATAAATTTATTGAAAAATCTAAATATAAATATTGAGGCCATAGTATAATCTTGATAATTATTAGGAAGTCAAGTTTGTTACTGAGGAGATGGTTCATTGATAAAATACTTGCCTGGCAATCTGAAGGAGCTTAGTAAGATTCTCAGCACTGAGAGGGAGGCAGAGTCTGTGGTGCACATCTGCAGTCTCAGTCCTGAGAAGGCTGAAACAGGACCATTTTGGGAGCTTCCTGGACAGGCAGTCTAGCCCACTGGTGAGCTCTGTGCTCAGCTTCATCTCAAAAACATACATAAAGAAAGAAAAGAAAAAAGGAAAAGGAAAAATACAGTGAAGAGGTTGAGGAGATGGCAAAGTGGGTATGAATTCCTGCTGAACTGCCCTTAGATTCCCCACCACCCACTTAAAAACATGGGTATTATCATATCCATCTATAATCTTAGCTCTGTGGTGACAGACTGGATTGCTGGAGCCTGCTGGGCAGCCAGCCTAGCTGAAAATTCCTGAGCTCCTGAGTCAGTAAAAGACAATGGGTCAAGGCAATGTCCTCTACACAAACGCTCACACATACACCTGTGTGTATACATAACACACACACACACACACACACACAGAGAGAGAGAGAGAGAGAGAGAGAGAGAGAGAGAGAGAGAGAGAGAGAGAGAGAGAGAGAGAGAGAGAGAGAGAAGAGGGATGGGTTTTAGAATATGCCTAGAAGCTGGTTCAGGTTCACTCTGATTAACTGCTACTGAGTTTTGACACCATCACAAAGGAAGAAAAGAAGAGCAGACTGGTGGAGTGACCACCACCGGTCAGATAATTCTCTTCTCCTCAAAGACAGGAGCTCTGATCATTGAAGAAGATCTCGAAGCACTACTAGTTAAATCCTTTCAATCTGCAAATCGAGTGTTTTCCCTCAGCAGTGTGTTTCTGTTCCAAAAAATGAAGGGAGACGTCTCACAAATATTTCCTGAATCCACTTATTACAGTGTATATCAGGCCAGCTAGGGCTACATGGTGAGATGCTGACTCGTAAAAGAATGAACCAAAATCCCCAAAGAACAGAATATTTAACAGTAATGATGAATTAACTCTTTACTCATGAAAATTCATGAAGTATTTGTCAACACATATTACAACAATAACATATAATGATATAAAAAGGCCATGTATTGTATAATGTATTTTAGGAAGAGAATAAGAGATAATGTAAACAAAACAAAACAAAACAAAAAACATATTCATTCTAAAGTGTGTAATGACAAGAATGGCATGTGAGGGTATTTAAGGGTTATTATATGATATGATTACAAATTAAACCACATTATATATGATAGCGTATTCTTGGTGATACTCAGTGTAGGACATAGGATAGTATATTGTCAAAGCAAATAGGATTGTACAGTATAGTAATAAGACTTAGACTACAGAATATAATAATGATGTGCCAGGACTGCTCTATTTCAAGAGATCCATTATATTAATGTAAAATTTTAATAATAAAAATACTGAGAAAGAGGTTGGAAGTGGGCCTTGGGTCAGTACACAGAACTTCTCACTATTGTCTCTTTTTCTGTAAAATTAATCTAATAATAAATGAAATTTATTAAGCCCCAAAATAAAAATAATGATATTTTTTTTAAAAAATACAAACCCTGCCTATGTCTACACGTAAGTTACATGTAGGCTCAAGTGATTGAGGGGAAGTTTTTGCACCCTAGGTACTGAGGAGACCCTCCCCCAAGGACCTCAGACACCCCAAACACCCCAATATGCTTGGCTAGTCCAACTCCATGAAAGCTTCAGGTTTTCACTCTGCCTAACTAGGCCAAGTTTCTAACAATTCCTGGAAAAGCCACAAGTTATGGATAGCTCACTGGAAGTTCACGGGCCGCTAACCAGCTTGCTTTGGGAAAACAACCAGAGTCCAAATATACTTTCTGCTGGTCAAACTGACTGCAAATGGTCTGACACATGACAACAGCCAATCAGGGATAGACATGTCTGTCTGTTCAAATGTCATCCAATCATATACTGTAATACCTATTCCTTTGTCTTCAACCTATAAGAATCATAAAATATCTAAGCTCTAGACTCCCATTCACGATCCACCGCCTTGGTGAGGGAGGGAGTCCTTGCCTGGGCTTAAATAAAAATTCCTTGGACATTTGCATCAAAAGTGCATCCTGAGTGGTCTTTGGGGACCTCAGGAGCTGGACATAACAGTACCTTTACACCAGTAGACTTGCTGTGCATTTCCATTCTGTGAGAGATCTACTACCTTCTTTCTGGATTTAAACAATCATCAGTATTTGCCTGCTTTATCTGACTGGCACATTTTATTTTCTAGAAACACAGTGTCACCAAAGAGGGTGATCAAGTTTATTTCATCATCTTTCACCTTCTTGGAGAGAAAAAAAATATGATCCCCAGCCAAGATTGAGAACTGGCAGTGAGAATAAACCTAGAAAGCAGTTGGGCAGATAACTGAGCAGGGCAAAGTGTAATATAGTAGACAAACCATATTCACCATGGAAAACATGTTCATCCCCTTCATCCTGGAGGGGAGGAACAGTGCTTTGAGCAGCATTAACTCTGATGGTGAAGGACCACTGCAGTCTGTTTTTAAGAAATCAAATCTTCGTCGGCTAGGTCTTGGTAGGGGTTCGAAGTTTACTGCCTATTTCTCCTTGGCTGGTGCCTTAGTTTGAGGAGGACCCCAGGACCCAGATCTGCCTGTCATAAAGTTCTTCTTGTAGGTTTCCAGGACCCTGTGGGTCCTGTTATTTCCCCATTCTTCCATGCTACTCTCGCCTAAAGTCTCAATAGGATGTCCTCTCCTCTGACCCACTTTCTTGGTAAGTAAGGTTTATTCTCCACTGTTGAGTGGAGAGTGAGATCTGATTCTCACGTGAACTCTGGTGCCCCTTTTCTGACCATGTCCCCTGGATGGGGAGGCCTGGTGGCACTCAGAAGAAGGATAGCAAGTTACCAAGAAGAGACTCAATAATCTTAGAGCATACATAGGGGGAAGAAGTCTCCCTCAATCACAGACATAGGGGAGGGGAGAAGGGGGGAAGTGGGAGGGAGGGAGGAATGGGAGGAAACAGGGGAAGGGCTAACAATCAAGATGTAATATGAATAAATTAATTAAAAAAAAAAGAAAAGAAATCAAATCTTGTGTTCTCCTTAGAAACAGCTGTGTGTAGCATTGGTTTGTGTTGAGACAGCACTGTCTCTCAGGGACTCTGAGATTGGCACAGAAGTATTCCAACCAATCCTCTCAGGAAAAACCACTAAAAGCCTATTGGGTTATTTCTCCATTGCGGTGTACTGATCTAGCACACATTTACCAAAGCTTAAGAGCATCAGTTTCACACCTTATGGCTTAGTCTAGGTCAGTGATTTGTAGGTTCAGAATGATATTTTTTTAAGTCTGTCTTAAGAGGTTAAAATAAAGATATGTACAGAGCTCTGTCCTTTCTGTGGTTCTAGAAGACAAACTGTTCATAAATAACCCTTGGTGTTGTTGGTAGAATTCTGTTCTGTGGATTCATAGTACCAAACAAGCTCCCTGTTCCTTCCTCAACCGTGCCATTTTGGGGTCATTTCCTGTCTCTGAAAGCTGAAGTCTGCCCTGGATTCTTGACATCTTGGCAAACGATGAGCTGAGAGACTTACATACTTTGAATCAATTTCCCTGCTTCTATGTTTTTTTGCTGCTTCTCCCTTCTTTGTCTCTCTCTCTCACTCTCCCTCCATCAATACACCTCCTCCTTCTCCCCCTCCTTCCCTGCTTTTTCCTCTCTCGTCCTCTTTTTTTTTAAGGGTTTATTTGACTACACTGGGACCAACTAGATAAGCTCCCTCTCTATGATCAGCATATTAGGCACTTTAATTTCTTTTCTTTTTACACACAGTAAAATACGTTACTAAGTACAACATCAGGAAGTTAAACATCAAACATGATCAAATTCTAAGTTCTTAACCACTCTCACCTGACATTTAATATCTAGAACTCTAGATTACGTAAAAAGTGCTTGAATTCTATTGACTAAAGTTTTTTCGTTTTCTTTCAACACTTAACATTTAATTACTACTGAGAGGCAATTGTTGACTGAAGAAGGAAGATGGGTTATGAAGTAGTGTTTGCCTAAAAGATCTCCCTTTCTTTAATGGAAATGAAAACAAGGCCCCTAAATAAAGCAGCAAGTATTTATCTGACTCAATTACCATGAAAATGACTGCTCTAGATCTCCCTGCTCAGAATGCCCACCACCCTTTTTCTCTGAGCTTTAAATTCACTGGTTTTCTTTTTTTAAAATATTTTATTAATTTATTCATATTACATCTCAATTGTTAGCCCATCCCTTGTTTCCTCCCATTCCTCCCTCCCTCTCATGTTCTCCCTACTCCCCTCCCCTATGTCTGTGGCTGAGGGGGACCTCTTCCCTCTGTATATGCTCATAGGGTATTAAGTCTCTTCTTGATAACCTACTATCCTTCCTCTGAGTGCCACCAGGCCTCTCCATCAAAGACACGTGGTCAAAAATGGAGCACTAGAGTTCGCATGAAAGTCAGACCCCACTCTCCACTCAACGGTGGAGAATGTCCTGTCCATTGGCTAGATCTGAGTTTGCTGCGTATATTGTCCTTGGCTGGTGCTATAGTTTGAGCAGGATCCCTGCACCCAGATCCATGCATCACAATGTTCTTCTTGTAGGTTTCTAGGACCCTCTGGATCCTTCTGTTTCCCCATTCTCCCATGCTTCTCTCACCTAAAGTCCCAATAGGATGTCCTCCCCTCTGGCCCACTTTCCTGGTAGGTGTAGAATTCATGGGACATGACCCTCGGGCTAGTGTCTCGATATAAGTGAGTATATATCATTTGACTCTTTTTGCTTCTGGGTGAACTCACTCATTATGATAATTTCTAGTTCAATCCATAATGAAGAACAAGGAATTCACTGGCTTTCTGCTACAAATTGTTAACTTTTCCATGTTGGTTCTTGTCTACAAATTACAAGAAGTAGTTTGTAACCAGACAAGCTTCATCTACTTTGAATTTCTTTAAATTATCAGGTGTAAATGCTCAAAAATTCAAATAGGACCATCCAATGACTGGGAACCAATAGAGAGAAAACACCACTACAAACTTAGTTACCCACAAGGAAAACACAAAAACACCTACTATAATTTAGGGAATTAAGGAAAAGGATTGGAGATTTCCTGGGTAATCTGAGGCTGGTGTTCTTTTTGATTCCCTGTTTCCTCATGCCTGATACCTTAGCATGCTGTGGTTATGGTTTACCCACAGAGCCCCTATAATAAAGGTTTTCTCTTATAACATTGAATTAAGAGGTTTAAAGAGAATTAAACAGGAGTTTCATGTTTAGTGATCATGCTGAGGTTTTTAAGGGAAAAATAATTAAGCTGAAGTTCCCAGCAAAAAGTCACATCAGTACGGATGATTCCAATGGGCTGTCTGATCAGAATTTTTTGATTGTGATTGTGAATTCTACCAATCAAAATAGAAATTATCTTGAGCTATTTTCATTCATCTTAAACGATATTTACCAACTACTTTATGTGTCTGTATTAATATCATTTGACTGCCAAGTAAAACATTTGGACAATGTTCTTAAGGGATCGCTAGCTTTCTTCAAGCCAAACAAGTTTTGTCAGATACCATCTTCTGAAACCAGTTGTATATTTTCCCTCATTTATTTTGAAAATTAACGAACGTTCCTGCTTTTCCTGCCAATAAATTTGGCAAATTCACTGACCTGTGAATGCCTTTTAACTCTGTGCTTTTAACTGTTTGTATAATCACTTTCATCAGAAAATAATGTACTTTGAGGCAACTCAACTCTTTGTTCTTGAGCCGTGATCACTTAAAGCTGGTCAGGCGTAGATAACAGTCATTCTATCTCAGGGAAAGAGTGTGTCTTGCATTGATAGAATCTACCAAGGCAGTTTGTAAAAATTCTCAGTTAGGAAAAAATGCTGAGCCCCCCCCCTCAAAAAAATTCACACAACTTAATTTCCATTATTTAAATTATAGTAAAAGGAAGTATCACAAAGGGATATAATTATTTTCTTGTTGCTGTGACAAAAAGAAATGGACAAGATGCAATTTAAATGAGAAAAGGGATGTCCTGGCTTACACTGTGAGAAGATACACCACAGTGGGGAAGGCATGGCAGCAGGAGTGGAAGGTTGCTTGGTCACACTACACTAGCAGATAGGAGGAAGAGAAGGCTGGATGCTTACATTCAGCTGTTTTTTTTTTATTTTCATATATTCTAGGGTCTCATCCCATAGGAAGGTACACACAGTGAAGGTGGTTCTTACCACTTTGATTAAACAAACCTAGATAAACTCTGAGAGGTAAGTGAGGGGATTGTCTGAGAAATGATTCTACATTCTATCAAATGAACAATGAATATTAAACATTAAACGTTGCAGGGAGCTATTCACTCTGTTACAAAAACAAAACAAAACAAAAAAACAAAAAACAAAACAAAAAACCCACAAAACTATCTAAATTTGCTTCCAGCAATGTCATAGAAGAATACAGCCAACTAGTAACAACGGTAAATAGATAGGATAAGACTTCATCTGAAATGTTCTAAGATAAATTTGATTTGCTCTAACTTCATAGGAGGCCTACTCTACTTTTACAAACTGTGGGCACCACTATGTAGAATGCACTATACCATGATGGCTTACTTATTCAACCTAGTGCCTTCCCATGAGGTCCAGTGAGAGTTGTAAAATGTGTAATTAATTAGGTAGGCACAGTCACTGCAGAGGATTGAGGCAATGACATAATAATGAAATTCTCATTCACTTTATTTAAAAACACCAAATAACATATATGTAGCTAGTAATGCTGAAAATAATGACATAGCAAAAATAAAAAAAACAGAAATCAACAAATATTCTGGATATTAAAAAATTCAGTATGGATTTTATTGTTCTTCCTCATGAAAAAAAAAATCTCATGCTATTTTCCAAAACACCAGAAGAAGGCAGACAATGCACACTGTTGAGACTACCCAGGCAGCTCTAGATTCTGTTATGTAAAGTTGACTCTTGGCCAGTATCTTACTTATGCTTTGCTGCACCCTGATTGAGCATTTTAGCCTTCATTCAGAATTTTCTTAACTGAATAATAAAACTATGCATGTTCACTTCATTCTGACTCCATGATGATGGTATTATATGTTGGGGAATGTTACATACTGATTCTCTATAACAGACATTTTACATGAGCTTTTGCGGTACATTTTGTGCATGCTTGCCAGCTTCGTATCTTTACATACACACCCTACATAGTGACAGGGACTGTGACCTTGGTGGCTTTTACTTCTCTGCTTAGATTCTATCATATGGCACTGCTGACATTAATATAGGAACATTTCTTTCTCTGGGTCTGACAAAAATCACAAGATCCTTTGAAAAGCAAAATTTTCTTCTAATCACTGAAGAAAGCTGAAGAGTTGAAGCATAGAAAAGTATTTTATTTGTGATGGCTGACTGAAAGATGAAGCCGACATGAAAACATCAGGGAAGGAGGTCCACCAGACGTGACACTGGCCCAAACTGACAGCCAACACTGAATCAGGTGCCTCAGCACTAAATTCAAAAGATTAGCAGTAAATTTTCTCCATCCTCTTATCAAGAACTCAGTCTGGTTTTTAATTTGGTCTTGTGATTCTCAGAGCACAAAGGTGAGTCATCCCTGTCCATACCCCAACCTAAAAACCAAACAGCTGTGGATAATAACTAGGTGTTATTGTGAATGTTAAAATTTTGTCAATTTGTTATGCACCAGACAATGTAATGTAAATAAGTTTATTTTAATCTCATGGCAATTCTATGAATAATAACTATTATTCTTATTCTTCAAGTGTAGAAAATAGATTTATCTAAGATGTTCTTACAGGCAGTGAGAAAGACATGGTTCAAAGCTAGGCAAAATGACTCATGTTTCCACATAGCCTTCCTGTACTTCTGAGGGAAAGAAAAGCTAGTAAAATGCTCCACCACTCAACAAGGACATATGCTCAACTATGTTCATAGCAGCCTTATTCATAATAGCCAGAATCTGGAAGCAGCCTAAATGTCCCTCAGTTGAAGAATGGCTAAAACCATAAGAGAAAAAAGAAAAGAAAAATTGCCCAAACTCAACGCAGATAAGACTAGCACACTTTTAAGTCTCAATTAAAAAACAGAGGGCTGAGATGTAGCTCAGTTGTCAGCATGATTGTTTAGCATGCATGAACCTCTGGGAACTATCCCAGCACCCCACAGTCCAGGCATGGTAGCTAACACTTGTTACCCTAACACTTTGGAGAGACAGAAGCAGTATGCTCAGAGGTTCTAACTCATTATTGGGTGCATAATAATTTCAAAGCAACTTAGACCACAGAAGAAGGTCTCTGAACAAACAAACAAATAAAGTCATAACAATGGACATATTCTAAAAGATAAATAAATAGCCTTAGCATTGGTCTTGACCCCATAATTCATTGAACTAGCTTGTAAAGTTATCTATATTTTCAGCTCAGAAATTTCATCCATAAATGACACTAAGAATCATCATTAACTTAGTTACGAGTTACTTTATGCAATGTTATGCGTAATAAAGGTCAATAATATTTTGTAAATTACTTAATAAAGTATTAGAAGATATCTAATACATTATTAAAACAACGTTTACATATGTCTTAAACACATACAATAAGATTGCTTTTAAAAGTTATGTTCTATTTAAAGCTTTTAAGGAGTGTCTTTTAAAATACACACCATGCACACACACATCTATATACTAAAAAGCATGTTTGCTAGCTCTTGAGTGTTTGAATATTAAAATGATCTTTAATTCTTCAGATATACTTGAAATGAATACTTAAGAGAGGTTCCTTCTATCCCACTCTTCTTACTATCTTTAATGAGATCCTCCAGACCCCTATCTTGTTTTACTGTCTGAAATTAGGCAGAAAATAATTGTGTTCTTCTCCCCTGCTGGAATATGATTTTTCTCATTAGGCACTGTAGTTTGTCCTTCGGCAGTTTTCAAGTCCTGCATAATGTCTGCCATGTAATAGAACCTCAATATGTTTAAAAAGAATTGTTTTACTTGAATAGTAATGAATAAATCCTGTGATGGCATGACAGATATTTTCATCACCATCATTTAAGAATAGGGATACTTTCACTGGTACAAATTCACACTCTTTTCTATATCATGATAACACACTGCAGAGGTTGGCCAGCATCTCAGGTGATCTTCTGCAGACTCCTATGCAGTAGCCAGCCCTAAATTGAACACAGCATTCAAATTCCATCATAAACAATTTAGTACATCTAAGATTAAAAATGATTATCCAATTAAAGTGAAAAGAAGAATTAATTTAGAAAATGTTTGCTTTTTAAAGGAGTAAGAGAAAATATATGGCTCCATGGAGAAGATGTTAAGACAGAAGGAAGGCAGGGAAGAAGGAACGGAGTGAGAGTACTTACTAAAGGAAGACTTAGGTACAAAAAACCAATCAGAAGGTTTTGTTTTTCTTTTTCTTTGAAGTTTTGGTCAATGTTCTCATTTCACCACACAAACAAAAATCAAGGATTAGACATAGTGACATATACTATCCCCAGCTACTGGAAGACTGAAGAAACAGGGTTGAAATTTGTTTGTTTCTTTTTTTTTTTAGTTATTAAAGGATCAAGACATATTTTAATTAAGTGTCATTAACTTCTAAGACCATGATTTCTTGTCAAATGAAATTTGTAAAACAAATAAACAAAAATAATTAATTATGACAAGGCATTCATAGGAAATTAAATAAATAATACATTCTGTTAATAATTAATATTTTAATTTGTGATATCTTTTTTATTCAATTAACATTTATTTTTTATTATTTTTCTTTGTTTATACATACATTTATATGATTTCACATATATACAGTAAACTGACTACAGCAAGAAGAACCACGAAACAATAAGGAGCTATATAAATGTTACATTCATGGTGTTTTGGCTATTTGTATTTGAGTTTTACATTTAAGCTTAGTTGTTTAGGGGTTAAGATGCTTTTAGGTCTAGATAGATGTTTTAAGTTTATAAAGGTAAAATATGATAGATACGGATTTACATTCAGAATTTTAAAAGCACCAAGACAGGAAAGATGTTTTCTTCAAGGTTGCCAAACAGGCTTGAAAATCTAAGACTTTGCAGGGAACCTGCAAGTTTAAGAGCAGACTGAGGGACTTGGTGAAGCCTGCCTCACACACATTTTGTGTCAAGTGCTAAAATGTAGCTGAGTGGTACAGCGCCTGTCTACTACATGGGAAAGTCTTGTTTCCGTCTGTAGTGCATTGTAGTACAATGAACAGGATAGAGGGAAGAAAAATGAAGAGAAAGCATGCAGGAAGGGACAAGATCAGACGGATGATTTTTAAAATTTATTTTTTAACTTTTAATTTGTTCACTTTATATCCCGATTGTAGCTCCCTCCCTCTTCACCTCCTGATTCCACTCTCCCTATGTCATACCCTCTCCCTCCCTCCTCTAGTCCTCAGAAAGGGAGCCCTCAGAAAGGGAGCCCTCAGAAAGGGAGCCCTCCTCCCCTAACGTCTGACCTTAGCCTATCAAGTCTCATCTGTACTACCTGTGCCCTCTTCCTCTTTGGCCTGTCAAGGTCACCTTGCCAGTGGGAAATGATCAACATTGAGGGGGGGGCAGAGTTCATGTCCGAAGAAGTAGTCCCTACCCCCCATATTGATGGATGATTTTTAACTGTGGGAGATTTGAGCAGCATCATTATTGATACTATTATGGATTGAATTGCATCCTTCCAAAATTTATTGTTGAAATCCTGGCACCCAATTTAACTGTTCTTGTAGACACCCCTCTTATTTGGACAGTTATCTAAAAAGACTATGTTTTAAAAACAACAATGAAAAACCAAACCAGATTCCAACACTCACTTGCTCTCCCATGACATACAGACCACAACCTTGATGAGCACGCTGAAGGTGGCCATCTGCGAACCTAGAAAAGAAGCCTCACCTGAACTCAACTCCATGAGAAACTTGATCATAAACTTCAAACCTTTTAGCCAGTGAGAAAATTAACTCACCCAGACTATGGTATTGTTTTGGCAGCCTAAGATGACTAATGTGCCTACACAGGTCTCTCAGGTCCTCCAAGAAGCAAAACTTTTGTTTGGTTACTAGGCTTTTTGATAAGCCCTATATTCCAGACAAAACAATCCAAGCAAGGCTCATTTCTTCTTCCTGCTTCAGCTCCAGGGACTAGACAAACAGCCATGTCTCCATTATTTGCTCAGCTCACTGTCAGGCCATAGAGAATACCTAAGGGAATCTGAGTGATTCTTAAATTGTGTCTGGTGAATAATAAAAGGAATGCATTGGAAGAACATTGTTTAGATCTCAGATTGAAAGTAGACTAAGGATCTAGCTTAGTTCATCACAGAAGCCAAGAGCAGTTAGAAGCTCAGTAAAGAACATGGTGTATTAAAGGTCAAAGGAACCTGTGACCTGCTATAGAACATGCATCCCAACATCCACACACTGGCTATCAGATGCTATAACAACCCTAGGGGCCAAATATAAATTGACCGTCTTTCTCTCAGCATATGTTCCACATCCTAATCCCCATGCAGAGGAATGTTAATAATCAAGCTTAGATAATTTCATCAAATTCATTTTGTTAAGGAGCTCGCCATCTGAAAGTTTTGGTTCCTGGGGTACATTTCACTAATGCACATAAAATGTGACCTAGAATTACATTCTTTAGACATTAAACAAGCAAGTGAACAAGCAAGAAATGTATAGTCCATACAGAAAAAGGGATACTTTATATTAATATTCTTTTTGAAATTTTTATAAATGAGCACTGGATTTGCATCATTTCCACCCCTTTCTCCTCCCTCCAGCTCTTCCTGTGTTCCAGATTCATTCTCAAGTCATGACCTCTTCTTCACTTACATGTGTGTGTGTGTGTGTTTGTATGTATATACATGTATGTATGTGTGTGAATAGAACCCACTGAGTCTATTTATCATTGTTCATATCTATATATGATTAGGGCTTAATGAAGATTTAGTTTTCTCCAGCTGTGAAAAACCTGGTATGTTAGCCAATCTCATATGGGCATCCAGAATATAAATATTTTTAATAAAAAAAGAATAAACTAGGGAAGAAAGAAGGAAGGAGAGAGGGAGGGATGGAGGGAGGGAGGGATCAAGGGATGAAGGAAGGAAGGAAGGAGGGAGGAAGGAAGGACTGTAGCTTAAGACAGTTTGGAGATTCATACAATGCTGTTACGTATCGATGTTTCTAAAAAAAATTTGCAACACACCAAAGAACCAAAAAATTATCAAGTTTATAATTTCATAGTCCCTAAGCTTTTTTTCATACCTTTAGCTTTCAAATAGTAAATGCATGTCAGATGTCCCCTTCAGTATGAAAGCTGTTATCTCAGATCTTTTACCTCCTCCCTCTGTCTTTCCTCATTTCTGCTATAAGCTGAGATTGAAAACCTGAAGCTCAAACTCACACAGTTTCAAATCCCTTTATATTGATAGTTGTGCATAATGCCAGAATATTTGGATATCTAATCACAGAATTGGAATTCTTGTTCAGAGTTTGCAAAAGAGAAGAAGCTAATGAAAGACAAGGGGTTCCCATAATCACGTAAAGCACTAAAGAAATTCCAGAAGGAGTTCAAGAGAGAAAGAAAAATGGCCAAAACCATGGAGAATAACACCTTTTAGTAGGAGTGGGTTATAGTATCCTGCCTTTGGCCATAGGTTACAGGCATTCTTTAAGCATGCTGAGTGTACCCCGCATCTATGCCTAGCACATACCTTCTTGGTCCTAAAGCATTTTTTTCCTCATCCCTGTATAGTTGATTCCTTATCATCTTTCTGGAAAGTTCTTCTTTGGGGAAACCTTTCTTTGGCCTCTGTATGTATGTCCTCTAACTCCATTAGACTCTATGAGAGATATTAACTTCATTCCCATTGAACATGTATCTCCTGTGTGCGATTGCTTATTTAGTCTCCAGATACTGGATCTATTTTTCTACATTCTATAACAGGTCTCTACATCTTTTATTTTGTTCACAAAGTAACAATTTTCTATCTGTGGATGGTATTCATTTCTTACTTTGTGAAAGAGATGAATATTTGTTTCCTATAACTTTGTTAGCAAAATGGCCACAAATGTAGTGATTTAATGCCACAGACACATTCATTCACACCAGAAATATCTGAATCAAAGCTGTGGATAAAGTTGTTTTCCTCTCCAACCCTAGAGAGAAGATTCATTCTGTGCCCTTTGTAGCTTCTTATAGCACAGATATTCAATGGTTTACAGCCATAGCACCAGGGTTCACATCTACAATTCTCAAACACTCTTCTAGAACATGCCTGTTTTCATTTCTCATAAAGGTGCCAAGCACATTAGGATTAAAATCTCTTAAGGTGACCTCAAAACTGGACTTGATTATGATTATAAAAGCACTACTTCCAAATATGGCAATCTTCACAGATAGTGGAGATTGGGACTCCTAGCTATTATAAAACCATAGTGATGGCTTTTATGTTTTATGTTCCTTTTTCCTTTTTTGGAGACAAGCAGGTGAGGACACATGGCAAGGGTGTATTGTTAGGTGGGACTGTGTTCTGTAATAGATAAGCCCCTATCCATGAACTTGGCAATAAGAAAATTCAACGGCTGGAAATAACATGAGAAAATTTACTAAAAATGCTCACTTTTAAAGAAAGAAGGAAATAGTTAATGATGTTTTCTTACAAATGAAGTAGGCAAATGAACTTCAATTAAACTTTAACATGACACAAGAACTTGTTTGATGAAAAGGATCCACAAAACAAACAAACAAACAAACAAACAAAACAAAACCAAAAAATGATGCAATTTTGCAACAGATTACAAAACAAGGATGCATTTAGGCCTTTGTGCTCATCTTTTCTTGCTCTCTTCTGTGTTTCCATCCCTTTCCTCCAATTCACTTACATCTCCCGTAGAAATGAAAAGTGTTCTTTTAAACTGACCAGCACTGCAATCACCAGGACCAATTTTCGTAACACAGATGCCCTGAGTGCTCTTGTAGAAGTTGTTCCAGCATGCCTGACTCCTCTGAAGATTAGGGTCAGATCCAGCAAGCTCCAGCACTGCAGGATGCAGTAGCAGGGTCAACTTTTTCAAGTGTGAAATACCAAAAGCTAAGAAGATCATTGGTAAATGTGGTGAGAATTTAGAGTTTTCTTTGCACTCTGAGGTTGGATTAAGTACTCCTCTTACAGGCTCCCTGATCTCTGTGAGACCCTATGAGTCTGGGTCGGTTGACATCATGAGCTATGTTCTCATAGCGTTCCTGATCCCTTCCTTCCTCGTCTCCATAGGACTCACTTATGTTCTCTGCATATAAGTTAAAGCAGAATAGCTTCTTGTTCTTGTGGGAACCCTAACAGTGGGAGGGAGAGCTCTTTTGCATAGTTGTAGGACTCTTTTCCTATGACTAGGTTGCCTTGATATGAGATTATGTGTGCCTGGGCTTATTGTCACATGTTATGCAGTGTTTGGTTGATGTCCCTGGGAGGCCCTGAGAGGAGGCAGAGAAGGGAGTGAATCTGAGGAATAGGGTAGGTGGGGGAGAAACTAAGGGGAGTTGAAGGGGGAGAAACTGCAATTGGAATGTAATCTACGGGAGAAGAATTTTTAAAAAGTACTCTTAAAGTGTTCTGACTATGTATTATAGATTGTGGCAGAGTTTATTCCCCTTGGGGTGCTGGCTCATAACAGGACCTCTACTTCTCACTACAATTAGCCTGATATAGTAACATTGTCATGGATTGGTCCTTTTCTTTTTCTCTTGTACCCCAATCTTATACTAGAGGGATGGATCTTCATCTTCAATCAATTCTGTTAGTAGAGTTTTCAGGAAACACCAGATTTTCATAATTCTGAACATCCAAGACTAGTATCAATTAAAGATGATATAATTGCTAATTTTGAATATATATCTGATGTCAGCTTTTAAAAAAATCTATGTTTCTTTTATCTCAGCATCTGATAGAGACTTTGAAGTAACAGGGGGTTTCTGTTCTTAATTGGGGAAAATTGTAATATTAGTGCTCAGGAGAACCACTATTCTATTTTTACACCTTCCCTGAATTATCAGTTTTGCTGCTTGGTTTTGTTTTGTGTTTTACAGCTCTAAAAGAACAAATTCTGCCTTCCAGAACTCACTGTTCTGTGAGGTCATACAAAGAGCTTTATTAGAATAAACATGTACAATTAAAACATCTTTGCTGCTTCTAGAGATCTTTCCTGGAAAGGAATGTTGAAACAAATTACCCACTTAGGAGTAATTGGAAATTAAAAGTAGTTTTCTTCCTAACTTAAGGTAACTTTCTCAGCAGAAGGGTGAGGATTGTTTAATGTCCCCTCATGATTTCCAGTTGCCAAATAGCCTTTTGCTGTGAATCTGCCCTGACAACTGGGGCTTGGGTCTCCTTCAGTTGTTCCAGATCCTGAAGTGCATTGTTGTTTATGTGACTGTGAACTTGCCATGGATTTGCATTGAAATAAAAGAAGACTTCATAACATTAATATCAAACAGTGTAGAAATAAAAGCTGAAGAACTGGGGAGAGGACAGGATATAAAAAGGAAAGACATTAATGTTGACATTAAAATAGTTGAGTCCAGATATTCACTCATGAGTTGTATGACTTTGGGAAGACTATTTCACCTCTGAACTTCATCTCTGGTCCCTAAAAATAAACATATACAGTATTTTATATATATATATATATATATATATATATATATATATATATATATATATATAACTTTTGAAGGTTAAAATATTAGCAAAGACATTTGGTGCATAGCAGGTAAGTGTTCAATAAATTGTGCTTTGATTCATTTCTGAGGGTCATATTTTCCCACAAAATTAAAATAGTCTCCATAGCAATCCTTGCTGGAGTAATTCTAATATTAACCAGTTTTCATTCTCTGCTCATCTGGCTTCTTGTAACTGCAGTGACAAAGTAACAACTCTTATAAACAACGCAAAGATATGCACACATGAGAGAACACCTCAGTTTAATGGAAAACATTCTGCCATTTCCTGTGTGGCAAGCAAGTAAGTGTCCTGGATGTAGCCCACCATCTTGAGGAAAGCTGAGTGATGGTTGAGGCATCACCCCAGGGTTGTTTCCTGCTGTTTGTATAGCTTTCCATCCTTGTCATTGATGTATCTCTCATATATCTGGCATGTCACAGAGAAATCCTCACTGCTTATGCTCTGGTGTAATTGCTTCACTCTGTTGGGTGATTTTATAATTCCAGATAATGATTTTCTTTATAGAATTCCTGATTTAATTCAAGTGATTTTTAAATCCTGCTTCAGAATAGCAAAAACTTGCTAAAAAGTCTGTGAACCTTCACATGTCCCTGGCACATAACTGTACTAAGGAGAAGAATAGACTTGAAACAGATTTATGACATAGGTAAACATTTGCTCTAGGTTGGTGATAAGGTCATGAGTCTGCGTATGCACCATGATAGGCAGCAATGAACAGAAAATAGGTAATTAACTAATAGTGGAATGGGAGATAGGTAGACATACTATTCTGGACTTATAATAAACTTATGGAACTATGAAGTAGTTCTATATGTTTACTTAGGTATGAGCCTTAATGGAAATACATATAAATAATCATCCTGCTGTAGCTCCTTGGCCCCTCCTAACCTTAAACCTTGTTGACCTGTAATATGGAAAACTGTTGCTTTAAACTCACAATGGACTTATATAATGCAGACATAGATAAGAATTGGAGAGGAGGGAGGAGCTATGGTCAAGATATAAAGCAAATGAATGAAGGAATGAATGAATGCATGCATGGATAAATAAATAAAAATGTTTGCTTTGATTTTAATTTCAGTGTACATGGCTATGCTCATTTCTATTAATATTTCATTCTTGCTGATAATCCAGTAGACGATCACCATTGCCATACTACTTTTGCTGTGAAGTTGATATGACAAGTGTGCTCTGACAGAGGCAGGGACAAATGCTGTAACCATTCAAAATGGAAGCAAATTTTTGCTTTTGTGAGATCATTAAGGGGCCCTGGAAGTTGGTAGCATATTAGTGGTGGTATGGAGGATTAGCAAGATTTAGAATTGGAGACAGTGGAAATTGTTCAACTAATAATAAGGACAGATAAGCAATTGATGGTTTGGAAAAATAAAATTTTAATTTATTCAGGTAAAGAGTCCACTGTAAAAGAGAGCTCGTATCTAGGCTAAGGGGCATGTCCCGTGAAAGTCTTCACTAACCAGGAAACTAGGACAGAGAGGAGGACATCCTATTGGGACTCTAGATGAGAGAAGCATGGGAGAATGGCAAAGTAGAAGGATCCAGAGGGTCTTAGAAACATACAAGAAGGACATTATGATAGGCAGATTTGGGCCCAGGGGTCCCACTCAAACTATAGCACCAGCCAAGGACAATACAGGTCGTAAACTTTAAACGCCTACCCAGATCTAGCCAATGGACAGGACATTCTCCACAGTTGAGTAGAGAGTGGGATATGACTTTCACACAAACTCTGGTGCCTCATATTTGACCATGTCCCCTGGAGGGGGAGACCTGGTGGCACTCAGAGGAAGGATAGCAGGCTACCAAGAAGAGACATGATACCCTATGAGCATATAAAGGGGGAGGAAGTCCCCCTCAGGCACAGTTATTGGGGAGGGAAGTAAGGGGAAAATGGGAGGGAGGGAAGAATGGGAAGATACTAGGGAGGGGATAACCATTGAGATGTAACAAGAATAAATTAATAAAAAGAAAAAAAGCCTTGTGGGAAAACAGGATGTTCAAGCTTTGACTGGATACTGTGTTAAAACTTTAAAGACCTAAAACTTGGAAAAACAGATATATAGTGGCATCATCATTTAACCCAACCAACAGAAATGAATACATCATAACAAAATCAGTGTCATCTTGTGATCATTTCTACAGTTAACACACAGCACTGGCATGAAAAAAAAAATTAGTGTCCTACCGTGTCAAGTCATAAGAACCATTTATTGGAAAGCAAATTGTCAAAAATGGGCTTTTATCATGTGTTTGATTATAATTTTTTAAAATGTTCACATTCAAAATTCATCTAAAACCTCATTTCCTCTGTTAAGTATCTTTTCTGATCTCTCTGTGTACATTAGTATTCACTACTGGCGATGGTCTTGCTTCATTGACAGGGTTAACATCTGACAATTACATCTAGAACTACTCCAGAGCTATGTTTTACACGGCTCAACACAAATCTCTAATTAGTGAAGTGTCTTTCCAGTAGCTGGGGGACATCAGAGCCTCTGATATGCCAGTCTGAGGTTCTTCCTACTAGTTTCTTGCCAAATCATAGATCTTGCCAAGGCTTTATTATGACTTCTAGGACCAAAAAAATTGCATAAAACCTTAGCTGCAATCATTCTCTCCTGTCAATCAAGCATCACAAAAGCCACAGTACTTTCCATTTTTATTACCTCCTTGGTCCTAATCAGCAATGATTATTAAATTGCAAATGGCCTCCTACATGGTTGTCTTGATTCAATTCTTACCTCCTTCAAACCTCACAGATAGAAATTTTTTCCTTTTTTTTCATGATTTTTTTCTCCTTTATTAATTTATTCTTGTTACATCTCAATGGTTATCTTCTCCCTTGTATCCTGCCATTCTTCCCTCCCTCCCATTTTCCCCTTATTCCCCTCCCCTATGACTGTTCCTGAGGGGGATTACCTCCCTCTATATATGCTCATAGGGTATCAAGTCTCTTCTTGGTAACCTGCTGTCCTTCCTCTGAGTGCCGCCAGGTCTCCCCCTCCAGGGGACATGGTCAAAGGTGAGGCACCAGAGTATGTGAGAAAGTCATATCCCATTCTCCACTCTACTGTGGAGAGTGTTCTGTCCATTGGCTAGATCTGGGTAGGGGTTTAAAGTTTTACAGCCTGTATTATCCTTGGCTGGTGCCTTAGTTTGAGCGGGACCCCTGGGCCCAAATCTGCCTATCATAATGTTCTACTTGTAGGTTTCTAGGACCCTCTGGATCCTTCTACTTTACCATTCTCCCATGTGAATGTAAAAACATACACCTCCGTATGCCTTAAATTCTTGTATTAAATCACAATTGCACCTTGAGCAAGAGCTGGTTGCCACATGATGGTTCCACAGGTCTACGCTATCTACCATGGTCCAGCTATATCTCCTTAATTCTGGACCCAGGTTAGGTTATTTCTCTTAAGCCATACTAATCCCCTAGATATCCTCCAACACAGGAATGCCTTCTCAATAAAAGAAAGCTAAAACTAAAACAAACAAACAAACAAAAAAAACATATATGCTGTCTGTGCCCACTGCTTGCTTCTCTTAACAGCTCCACCATTCATTCCTCTATTTACTTCAAGCTGGTGTAAATTTCTACTTTGACATTATGCTTGTTGTTATTCCCCTAACTGAAATTGCATGTCCACCTCCTCGTACCTCTTTCTCAGCCTGAGCCACATTTCCAAATTAGTTGAAATGTTTATTAATTATAATCTAACTATGCTTGCTTTGGCAGCATAGATCTTTGGAAGAAGTATTTACTTTTCTCTTTTGATCACTAGTGTTTACTCAGTTTATAACAGTGTATAACTGTTTAGTATAAGATACTGCAGATGTTCAAAAGCTACATAATGAAATTGGCTAAAATGTCATCTTTTTTCCATTCATGCCTATCCCCTAATTTTACTTACCGATTGATTCCTGCAGTTTCTATAGAAGTCTTTGTGTGTAAGTAGCAAGTGTATGTACAAGCAGTTTAATTAGGTATTATAACTCAAATGGTTCTCTTAGAGATATAGGGGTTTGTACATTATAAAGGTAGATAACAACCATTTTCTTAGATGACACCCAGTGACGATATCATCTTGTAAAAATAAAATTCAAAACAAAATCTATTTTCCTAGTAGCAGAATATAGGACCCAAATTCCAGTGTCACTCACATTAATTTTCCCCCCAAATTCCTCTGCTCTGAGGTTGTAAAAGGGTTTCCAAAAGTCCAAGAAAAAAATCACCTTTGTATCAGAGCATGGCATGTTTTAATCTGAGCCTTCCCATCCTCCTCCTCCTCCTCACACAGACCAGTTCTGCTATTCCTGTTACTACATTTCTACTTACAGCTTTTGAGTAAGGATTTGCTACAAGGAAGGATTCTGTAGCCAAAAAGGGAAAAAGGAAAAGAAAGCAAAGAAGAAAAGACTGAATTAGGTCATTTTCCCAACTCAACATACTTTGAAATATACAGCTACCATTTTAGTATTCAGCATTTGCCAGCTCTGCAGCTAAATGGAATCACAGAAACTCTTTACAAACTGACACTTTCTATTTTTATTTAAATTGAACCAAATAATTTTTCCTATCTTAGGCTGGCAGTTTAATTTAATTTACTTATTTTGCCATTCTGTCTTTCCTGTTGTACACTGAGTGGCTGATGGATAATTGCTACAATAGCATCCAAAAAATTCGTGTTTGCTATTAAATAAAACTGATAGAGAAGGAAGAAAAGAAAATCAAAATGACAGAGCTTATCATGTCATAACATGTCATACTGTCAGAATCATTAATTTGATGTCTAAAAAAAAAAAGCCCCCACCTACAGATGTGCTAAACCTAGCAATTTTGAGTCATCTAGAAAATTTTAACATCTAGTTGTATTCCATTGCTTTGCTAGCTCACTCTTTCTTTGTCGGTCTTTCTGTCTCTCTGTCCATCTCAATCTCCTGTGTTTCTACTGCTCTCTGTGTGTCTCTATCTCTGCCTCTCCGTGTCTCTGTCTCTCTGCTTTTCTCTCTTCTTACACTCTTAGGTTTATGTTATGTGTATTTTGGGGCTCTCTGTATGTATATGTCATACGGGTGCAGATCGCCACAGAAGCCTGAAGAGGGTATCAGATCTCCTGATGCTGCAGTTACAGGCATTCGAGAGTTACTAGTTCTGAGTGCTGAGAACCAAGTCCAGATCCTCTGTATGAGCAGAAAACATTCTCAACCTCTGAGCCTTCTATTTACCTTTTCCATCTTTTGTTTATTATAGTATCTGACAACTCAGTAATAGTACTTTGTATCTGATTCCTTTATTTTAAGGAAGAAGAGTAATAAACAGACTCTGCATTCCCATTCTAATCCATTATTCTCTGTTTACTTGTATACTTCGAAGCAAACACTTTAGTATTTCTAGTTTGATTCCTTCATCCACTGTAAGTCAAGAATAAATGTGTTGTATATTTTAATTAATTAATTTATTCTTATATATTATATCCTAACCACAGTGCTTTATAATTATAAAAACTAATCAAATTACAGATTTTGTTTGAGAAATATAATAGATATTTTAGAATCTTTTGTTTCTTTAATCCTGATTATACATCTGAATTTCTATAAGAACTTCTAAAAGATATTGGTGTCCAAGTTTCAGTAAGGACCAATCGCACTTAGAAGCTATTGATGTGAGGGCCAAACATTACATATTTCAAGAGTGCCCTGGTAGTTTCTGATGTGTTCGTAATGTTGAGAATGATTTTGTAGGAGACTTTAGTTACTAATAGGTGGTCTGCCATTTGTTTTAATTTTTACTTCAATGTATATGGCTTAAAGACAAAAATAAATATCCAATAATTAATGAATTTGCTATTACTCTTCTACTTTTATGTGACCCAGAATGACTAGCATAGAACTAGAGGAAGATGTGCTACTGACTCGATATGCTTCAGTGTCACTGGGCACTCTTGCTCCTGCCTCTGTGAGTACTAAGATTTGTTAATGTTTGGATAGTTTTCAAGGACAATCAGAAAGGAAGCAACCAGAAAAACATTTTAATCAAAATTGTCTAAAGAATCTCAGATTTCTCTAGAGTCATTTAGTCCACAAGACTTTCTTAGCTTTTTAAAAAATTGTACATCAATATTCAATTTTAATCTATTTTTACATCTGGATCTTTGTCTTCCTTTTCTCAGAAATTGACTATGAAATTATATGTGCTTGAGGCTTAAGTGTAGGGCACATTTGGGAAAGACAGAAGAGATTTCTGGCCACATCTATGGCTAGAATTTCAATGTGAAAAATTCAGAGTAAAAAATATTTCCTAATCCTTTTCTACATAGTTCAAGGCCATCATGACTCTCTTTCAAGCAATCTTTTAAAAATGTTTAACTCAAAACATGTGATATTTACATTTTGAGGTTTACAAGTGCTTTGATTTTAGTTCTTTGAGAAAATTTCATACATATTTATAAGAACCATTCAAATAAATGGTTTATGAATTAACATTTGATGAATTCTTCCTGCATTTTAGTAAACATCAACTAGGCACAGCCCAGAGTCATGTAAGGAAGGACTTTCATTTGAGGGATTAACCCAATCATGTTGCCTGCAAACATGAATATAAATACTTGCCTTCACTCGTAATTGATGTAGAGGGTGCAACCCCAGATGACATCATTCTCTGGGGAGATATCCTGGCCAGCATAAGAAAGCTAGTCAACGGACTCTAGATTTGGCTCAGTAGTTAAGAGTGTATCAACTATGGTAGAAGACCTGAGCTTGACGCCCAATGCCAATGTTGAATGGCTCTTAATTACCTTTAGTTCCAGTAGATCCAACTTCTCTAGCCTCTGTGGGCACCAGCATTTTAGTACATATATATTTATATAGACATACATATTCATACATATAATGAAAAATAATTTAAAATAAGAATAATGTTAAAAGCTAGGCCATATAGCTAGGCTACAAGCCACATTCCTTACTGGTTTCTGCTTCCAGTTCTTGCCTGAGTGCCCGCCATGACTTACCCCAATGATAATGTCTTACCAGGGAGTGTGAAAGAAACACAACCCTTCCCTAAGTTGCTTTTGGTTGTGGAATTTGTCACAGAAACAAAACTAGAATGTTCTATCCCTCTCTCCCCAATGTGTTTAAACTTTAGCTCATGCAAGTAGGTTTTATTCCAGTAGGCTTTCCCCTTGTGCAAAGAAAATAAGCAACCTCTGATGACAATACCTATATACTAGACTATACCACAGTTTTCCTAAAATAACATAGGTAGTAAAATATGTAGGCTTATTACAATATCCTATTGTTTTATTCTTTTCCCTTGTTCTACATTGATGTTTGCTTTTTTTTTTCTCTAGACAATGGTCTAGAAATTATGGAGTACTCCAGGATTAACTGAACAATGGCCTTGTTTTAGAAAAATGTCTTGGATCTAAGAGATTTATCTAAAGAAACATCTCAACCATTTTGCTTGTACTACTGATTGATAAAAGAATGAGTTTCAATTGCAGCTGAGAAACAGAACTAACTGGATTTGTACCTTTCAACTAGTTATGCCTGTATGTTTATTTCTCCTACTCAGAGTAGTCATTTTCTTTTGGATAGTAACTCAAGTGAGTTTTACAATAGGTGCTGACTGTTAATAGCAGCAAAGGTTTATTCTCTCAACATTTAAAACCCAACTTTTCCCTAAGAGCGAGACAAGAGAGGGCTGGTCAAACACTATGTGTGAAATTATTTAAAGAACATCTCTATGGGGAAGTGGGATGGCCTAGTCAGTAATTACTTGCCATAAAAACACAGGGACAAGCTTGGTCTCTAGCACCTATGCAGTGGAATCATGCTAGTAACAGTGCCAGGAGGCAAAAGCAGTTTACCTGGAGGTCACTCTCCTGCCAGCCTAGCAGAGGTTTAGATTCACCTGTCTAAAGAATATAGGTGGAAAACAATTGAGGAAGATATTTATTGCCAATTTCTGGCCCTTATCTGCATGTGCACATCTGTGGACCTCTACACACATGTGTATACACACTACATTCTGTGACATACATACCCCCACATACATAAAGCCAGCGAAAGAAAGAAAAGTATCTTAATTGCCTTGTATTAGGCAACTTTTCAATGTACAGCTATGGATCCTTCCCAAATGCAAAGTAAAAACCAGTGAATAGTAAGTGTTCATATAAAATTCTTTCTCTTATAATGTTTTTCCCTAAATGGATTCTTTTGGGGTTTCTATGTTTATATAGCCAGCATTCGCTACTTTGTGGGATCCTTTCTCTCTCTTCCACACTTTTAACCCCCTAACACTAGCTAGGAGAGAAAAAAATGGGTAGAAGGGCCAGGCACAGTGGTATACTCTAGTAATGCTAGCACTTGGGGAAGCAGATGCCTGTGAATCTCTGTGAATTCGAAGCTGGCATGGTTTACAAAGTGAGTTTAAAACAGCCAAGACTACAAAGAGAAATATTGTCTCAAAAACTGATAAAATAAAATAGAATAAGGATGGAAGGAAGGAAGGAAGGAAGGAAGGAAGGAAGGAAGAAAGAAAAGAAAAGAAAAGAAAAGAAAAGAAAAGAAAAGAAAAGAAAAGAAAAAGCATACAGAGTTAGTGTTAGACTACTTCCTGCTTGCTGATCAGGGGCATTGAGTTCCTAGGGTAAGTTTGATCAACCAGGCAAAAACAACAATCTCATATCTTAGGGCCCTAGCATTAAACACCCTCTGGAAAGTTCCTACAATTCCAAATATCACACATTCCAAGAAATTATCTACAGCTGATAAAATCAAGTCTCTGCTAGGTTGTTTCCAAATTCTGACTCTTATTGATAAAGCAGCCATGGTCATGTTTGAACAAGTGTCCCAGTGGTAGGATGAAGTGTCCTTTGGAAACATGCTCAAGAGTGGTATAGACAGATATTTTTCTTCATCAATTAATTTAATCACTTTACAGCTTGTTCACAGCACCTCTCTCCTCTCCTCCCTTTCCTACTCACTATCATATCACTTCCTCCCCTGCCTCCTTCCCTTCTGTTCAGAGAGGAGGAGGCCCCCCATGGGTATCAACCCTCATTGGACTATCAAGTCACAGCATGACTAAGCACATACTCTTCCACTGAGGCCAGACAAGGCAGCCTAGCCAGGGGAAAGGGATCCAAAGGCAGGCAATAGGGTGAGAGACAGCACCTACTTCAGTCATTAGGGGACTCACAAGTTGACCATGCTGCACATCTGCTACACATGTGTAGGGGGCCTAGGTCCAGCCCATGCATGCTCTTTAGTTTGTGGTTCCGTTTTTGTGAGCCTCCCTGGGCCCAGGTTAGTTTAATATGTAAGTCTTTTTGTCATGTCCTTGACTTCATTGATTTCCTCAATTCATCTTCCCATGCTTCCACAAGATTCCCCAAGCGCCATATATTGTTTCTCTACGGGGTCTCTGCCTCTGTTTTCATCAGCTGCATGATGAAGCCTCTTGGAAGACAGTTATCCTAGGCTCCTGTCTGCAGTCATAGCAGAGTATCATTAATAGTGTCAGGAGTTGGCTCTCAAGTTGGGGCAGCCATTCGTTGGCCATTCCTTCAACATCTGCTCCTTTGTCCTTGGTTCTATACTTCTTGTAAGCAGGACAAGTTTTGGGTTGACGGTTTTCTGAGTGGGATGGTGTCCCCCTCCCTCCACTAGGACACTTGTTGAACTATGTAGCTTTATTCTTGATAGATCTTGATGTAGATCAATTTCCATCTTTCTGAGTAACTGCTCCACTGATTTCTATAGTGGCCGTACAAGTTTCAGCTCCCATGAGAAACGGAAGAGTTTTCCCCTGCTCCACATCCTCTCCAGCAATGATCAATCACTTGTGTTATTGATCTTAGCCATTATGATAGGTGCAAGATGGAGTCTCAAAGTAATTAATATTTGCATTTTGGTTTGGTTTATTTGCATTTGCTAATGGATAATGATATTAAACATCATTTAAATGTTTCTTAGCAATTTGAGTTTCCTCTATTGAAAATTCTGTTTAAATATGTTTCCACCTTTTAAGTGGGTTATTTGTTTTTTTCAATATCAAGTTTGTTTTTCAAGTTCTGTTTTTATTAATTTATTCAGATTACATTTAAATTGTTATTCTTTTATTTGTCTCCTCCCATTCCTTCTTCCATCCTCTTTTCACCCTATTCCTCTCCCCTAGGACTATGACAGAAGGGGACATCCTCCCTGACCCTGTGGTCATAGCCTATCAAGTCTCATTTTGGTAGCCTGCCTGTTCTTTCTCTGAGTGCCAGCAGGCTTCCCCACCATGGGGAAGTGGTCAAATATTGGGCACCAGAGTTCATGTCAGAGTCAGTCCCCATTCTCCACACAACTGTGGAGAATGTCCTGTCCATTGGCTAGATATGAGCAGGGGTTCAGTGTTTACTGCATGTATTGTCCTTGGTTGATAAAGTAGTTTGAGAAGACAACCCTGGGCCCAGATCTACCCACCATGATGTTCTTCTTGTAGGTTTCTAAGACCCTCTAGATCATTCTATTTCCCCATTCTCATATACTTCTCTCATCTAGAGTCCCAATAGGAGGTCCCTGCATCTTCCCAATCTCTTGGTAAGTGGAGACTTTCATGGGACATCCCTTTTGGGCTAGTGTTTGATAATAAGTGAATATATACCATGTGAGTCTTTCTGAGTCTGCATTAACTCACTCAGTAAGATCATTTCTAGTTCCATCTATTTGCCTGCAAATTTCAGGATTTCCTTGTTCTTAATAGCTGAGTAGTATTCTATAGTGTAAATGTACTACAGTTTCTTTATCCATTCTTTGACTGAGGGACATTTAGGTTGTTTCCACCTTCTGACTATTAAGTTCTTTATATGTTTTGGATATTAGGCCGCTATCATATATGGAGCTGTTAAAAATATTTTCCCATTCTGTAGACTGCCATTTTGTTCAAATGGAGGTGTCCTTTGCCTTGGAGATTTTCAGTTTCCGTTCTAACTGAATTTACTAACTGTTTAAATTGGTGCCTGTGTTAATGTTGTACTGTTCAGGAAGTCTTCTGAGCCAATGAGCTCAAGGTTATTATCCACTTTTCTTCTATCAGATTGAGTGTACATGCTTTTATGTTGAGCATTTTGATTCAGTCGGAGTTGAGTTTTATATTCCTCTACATTCAGTTATCCAGTTTGATCAGAACCATTTGCTGATGGACCTGATTTTTTGCTCCCAGTATTTCTGGATTCTTTAAAAAAAAAATAGGTTTCTATAGATCTGTGGTTTTATGTCTAGGTTTTCAATTAAATTCCATTGATCTAATACTATGCTGTTATTAGTATAGCTTTGTACCACAACTTGAGATCAGTAATTGTGAGATCAACAACAGGACTTTTATTACTTATGATGGTTTTATCAATCCTGGGCTTTTTGTGTTACTATGTGGAGTATTGTGTTGGAGTTTTTATGGGTATTGCATTGAGTCTGTACATTGCTTTTGAATGTAGGATGACAATTTCTACTATGTCAAACCTACTAATAATCATATAAAATCTTTTCATTTTCTGATATCTTCTTCAGTTTCTTTCTGAAAAGATTTTTATCATACAAGTCTTTTAATTGCTTGGTTATACTTACCCCAGAATATTTTATATTTGTGGCTACTATGAAAGGTGTTTTTCTCTTATTTCTTTCTCAGTCTGTTTTTCATTTGTCTATTGGAAGGCATCCAATCCCACTCATCTCCCCCTCCCTTTATACCTGCCCTTCATCATTGCTGCCTATCTCCAACAGAGAAGACAAATCTCTTTGTAGAATCTGTATTGTGTCATAGTGTGTCCCATGGTATACCATTTTGTCCATGCATTTTTTATTGCAAGTATTGATTTCAATGATTGATTGTTCTGGTTTGAGGTCTCTGGCTTTGGCTACTCTATCAATAAATACTAAAACCTCACTGGGACTCCTCTCAGAGATCCTGTTGTTGTTCTGTGTAATGGAGATCCTCTAGTTTTAGATCTGTAGGACTGGCCACTTCATGCACTCCAGCAGTTCACCAATGGGCTAAATGTTAGGGTGGGACTATTCAAAGCCCTCTATCAGGGCCTGAGTAGTATCTGAGCTGGTCATCCTACTGGTTCTCCAACTCTCATGCCCTTGGGCCAGCTCACTAGCAACCTTTGCTTCCAGGGCCAGCTGTATCTGCTATGCAGGAGAGATGCAGAGCCTGTTTTCCCAAGTGTTCCATCTGGTGAGCAACAGGACAAGGTTTTCTACTCTCATGACCCTGGGGCCAGTTCTTCTGCCTGCCATAGATGATGAGAGACACCCCCCTCCATACCACTGCCCATTAGATAAGAAAACAGGAGAAGTTTTCCCAAATTTATGCACTCTGGGATGGCTTATGCCTACCCCTACTACCAGGGACAGGTTTACTGTGCTGCCTAGGTGAGGTACAGAGCCAGACCTCTAGAATGTTGCAGTAGAAGAGGGGCAGGACCAGATCTCCTGTTTTCATGACACCAGCACCATGTCCTCCAGCTGCAGCAGGGTTCAATGGCAAGGGGAATGGAGATTATCTCTTATTTGTCCAGAAGAATACTCAAGAGACAAGTGGTAGGATCAGTGCAGCCACACTCCTTTCTTCTTGGGGTATGGGTTACATAAAACTCCCACAATGTGTTTTCCTGCTCTCCCAAGTATTGAAGCTGACTAAAGAGAGGATCAGCTCTCTTGCTCTCATTCCCCTAGGGACAGAATTCCCACAATACTCAGATGAAGGGTGTAGCCAGCTCTGCACAGCACTCAGACTTCAGCATGTCCTAGTAAGGGAGCTCAGACCAGGGATGTCCACTTGGACTTCGGTAGTAACAGACCCATGCTATTACAGAGCCATGGACTCAGACATGGTGCTCAGTGGCAGCACAGACCAGGGCCCCACAGTTATCCCAGGTGGCATAATCATCTATGCACATCAACCTGATCTTCACTATCCTCAAGTGTTCAGTTATCCCTCTTTTCATTGTACCCACATCCTTGTGTTTCTCTTTCTCTTCTATTTCTCCACCACTTACTTGCTCTTCTTATTGGCTCCCTGACCCCAATGATCTCTGAGTGTCTGGGGTCATCTCAAAACTGCTCTCAGAAGAGCTATGCTCTGCTTGTGCATTATAGTGTCTGGCAGGGATCATCTCTAGTAGGTTGGTCCAACCAGGCCTGTGTGGTTCCAGACTAGTAAGTGCCTGAGGCTAGCTCCCTGTCCAGGATCCATGTCACTGGCCTGGTGGGCATCTCAGGCTCCTTTTTTAAGGAAATTTTGGGCTATTAACCATTCAGATGTTCAGAACACTGAGTATAGACATAGCTCCAAACTGCCAACTGCCAACACACATGTGACACAGAAGCCACACCTATAATGCTTCTAGACACAGGTGACATTGACTCCTTTTAAATGTGATAGCTTCTTTATGTTCTAGAGCTTTCAGATGTGGTGTAAGTTGGTAGTAAAATATATACTCACTTATAAGTGGATATTACCTCAACATAGATGTCCTTTGAGAGCTTCCTCCCAGTGGATAATTGGGACAGATGCTTGGACTCTCTACTGGACTCTGGGGAGAGTGCTGAGAGTAGTGTGGAAAAATGAGAGGGTGGAAGGACACAGAGGGTTCAGGGGCTCCACAAAAAGACTATTATGACAGGTGGATCTGGACCCAGTGGGGCCTGCACAAACTGTTGCACCAACCAAGGACTATGCATGTAGTAAACCTAGACCCCATGTTCAGATCTAGTCAATGGAGAGCTCATTCTCCATGGTTGTGGGGGGAGCAGGAAATGTCTCTGACGTGAACTCTGGTGCCCCAGATTAGATCGCTTCCCCTTCATGGGGAGGCCAGCAGCACACAGAGGAAAGAGAAGCAGGCAATCTGGATGAGATCTGATAGGCTGTCATCATATGGTGTGGGAGAAGGTCCCCTTCTGTCAGAGGTTTGGGGAGGGTAATAAAGCAGAATAGGGAGGAAGGGTGGGAAGAGGAAGATATAAATAAGGGTATAACAATCAGGATATAAGCTGAATAAATTAAAATAAATTTAAAAAGATATCTTCAGATATTTCATGTAGGTATTTAATGTGATGAACTTTTAGAATTGCTTTTATTGTGCCTCATATGTTTAAGTATGCTGTGTATTCATTTTTATTTGATTCTATAAAGTCTTTAATTTATTTCTTTAGTTTCGTCTTGATCCATTTGTCCTTCAGTAGAAAGTTGTTCTGTTTCCATGGGTTTGTATGCCTTATCTTGCATCTGTTATTGTTAATATCCAGCTTTAAACTATAGTAGTCTGATAGGACATAGGAAGTTATTGCAATTTTCTTCTATCTGCTGAGACTTACTTTGTGTCCAAGTATATAGTTAATTTTGGAGTAAATTCCCTGAGGTACAGAGAAATAAAACTTAGACGTCCAGAAAATATTTTCAACAAAACCATAGGGAAAAAAATGTAACCTAAGGAAGGAGACACCTGAGTTCCAAGATGGTGGTGCCTATCACACATTGTACTTAATCTACCTTATGTAGACCAGGGATCTGGGCTGGGAGCTACAGACTGCAAGAACTGGAGAACACTTGGTAAGTGGGGTCCCACACAGGGCAGACCACAGGCTTGTCTGACCCCGGGTCAACCAACAGCCCATGGAGGTCCTGAACCCACCTGCAGTCTGCATCTGGCCTCTATAGGCCAGGTGCAGTGTGTGGGATGGTGAGACACCGGAGCTCCTGGCCTGGGGAAGTCTCAGGACAACAGGTCCATCTGTCTTCAGACATGTCCGCCCACCCCACACCAATCCATGTGGAGGCCAAGAGGCCGAACGGGTGCAAAAGGGAGCCAGGCAGCTGGCCTCAGCAGACTGAGACTGTAAAATTGGGCTGATAGAACCTGGCTTGGCCAAAGGTGCATAATCTAGACTGGTCTGCTATCTAGACTGGTCCAGGCAGTAACTTGACTTTGGGCCACAGCAGTCCTAGCCTGGACAATTGGGCAGATAAAGCCCAGCCTGGATAATCCTCATGGTTTGGCAGGGACCCCCATGCTTGTGGGAGAAGCTGGACAACCCTGAGGGGTATGGATGGGGTCTGAACTGCGGCCACAACTCAGTGGGACAGAACTACCATAGTCCTGCTGTCTGAACAGGTCCAGGCAGGAACCTATCTACACACCACAGCAGTCCTTGTCTGCACAGCTGGGTAGTTAAAAGATGGCCTGGCCAGTCCCCATGGCCTGGAGGGTCTCCCACAGGCTTAGGAGAGGCTGGACTGCCCTGAGGGATCAGGACAAAAACATTAAACAGCGGCCCCCAACAGCTGGTCTGAATACCCTCAGTAGCATGCACAGGATCAGGTAGAAACCTACCTCTGCTGACTCAGTCAGGATCATAAGGTGTAGAGCAAAGTCTCCTGGAGCAGAAACCAGTTCACCTGCTGGTTCCAGGGAAGAACTCCCTGATCCCCACAGGCAAGGGCATGTGAGCTATAATCACTCAACAACTATCCACTCTCAACAACCAGTGAAAGACACAAGAAGCTAGCACTCAACATTAGAGATAGCAAGATGACTAAAGGATACTGTAAGAATGCAAACAACTTAAACCAAAACAACTCAACATATCCAGATCCCAGCTATCCTAAGGAAAGCAACCCTGAGACCTCAACACAATCAAAATACAAGAAAATGACCTCAAATCCTTAGTAATGAAGATGATAATGGAGGAAATAAATAAAATCTGTAATCAAATGCTGGAAGATGCAGCCAAGCAGGTGGAAGATATAAAAAAGCCCTATAGAGAGGCACTGGAAAAAATTCAGGAAAATACAATCAATCAGATGAAGGAAATCAATAAAACAATTCAAGATCTGAACATGAAAATGGAAACAGAGATAAAAGCACAGACAGAAGTAAAACCAGAACTAGAGACGTTAGATAAGAAAGTAAGAAACATAGAAGTGAGCTTCTCTGACAGAATCCAAGAAATGGAGGAACAAATCTTGGGACTAGAAGATATAATTGTAGAACTCAAAGCAATCATCAAAGAAAATGCTAAATCTGAACATGAAATACCCCCAAAAATCAAGGACACCATGAATAGATGAAACCTGAGAATAATGGGCATCAAGGCAAGAGAAGACACCCAACTCCACGGCTCAGAAAATATCTTCAATTAAAATCACAGAAGAAAATGTCCCCAATTTAAATAAAGAGATGCATATAAACATACAAGAGGCCTACAGAACACCAAATAGAATAGACCAGAAAAGAAAATCTTTCTGCCACATAATAATAAAAACACAAAATATACAGAACAAAGAAAAATATTAAAAGTGACAAGAGGAAAAGGCTGTCTAACATACAATGGCGAACATATGAGAATTACACACAACTTCTCAGCAGAGACCATAAAGGCCAGAAGGGCCTGGACAGTGGTCCTGAAAACCATAAGAGACCACAGATGCCAGGCCAGACTACTATATCCATCAATAACCATTGACAGAGAGAATAAAACAAAATATTCTAGAAGAAATACAAACTTAAACAGTTCCTCTCCACAAAACCAGCTTTATAGAAGTTACTAGAAGGAAAACGTTACCCCAAAGAGACAAGCCACAACCAAAACTACACATGAAATAGATAACTACACCATCATAAAAACACAACCACACAAGCACTCTACTGTAAGCAACATCAAAAAATTAAGGGACTTAACAGTCATTTGTGATTAGTATCTCTCAACATCAATGGGCTCAATTCTCCAATAAAAAGACACAAACTAAGTGAATGGATGCATAAACAATATCCAACATTCTTCTGCATTCAAGAAACACATCCCACCCGCAGGGATAGACATTACCTCAGGGTAAAAGGTTAGAAAAAATATTCCAAGCAAAGAGTCACAAAAAGCAAGCTGGTGTAGCCATTTAATATCTAATAAAATAGACTTTCAACCAAAATTAATCAAAAAGGATGAGGAAGGACACTTCATACTCATCAAAGGTAAAATCAACAAAGATGACATCACAATTCTGATCATCTATGCTCCAAATGCAAGGGCACCCACATTTGTAAAAGAACTATTAACAAAGTTTAAATCCCACATATTAATAGTGGGAGGTTTCAACACCCCACTTTCACTGAAATATATGTCTCTGAGACAGAAGTCCAAGGTCCCATGGGGTGCTGAAAAGAAGATATAATCCTTTGTGTTTGGGTGAAAAGTTAAGTAAATATCTATTAGACCCATTTGATTCATGATGTTCCATGGTTTCTGCTTCCTCCCTGTACTTCAGGAGAGTTTAGTGTCTGTGTGACGGCTGGTAGGTAATTTTCTATAAACATGTGTCCCTGATCTGCTCATTGCTCAAATGTTGTGTTCACCGGGTTTGTGTGCTGGAGTTAGAGGTTGGGAGAATGGGATGAATTGGGAAAGAGGTTTGAAGAGGAGATCTCTGTGATCCATTGTGCATGGGGTCTGAGGAGAAAGGGAAACCACAGTAGGTCTTCTTCTACAGAGCTTAGGATGAGGCTCAGGTAAATGAATTTGAAAGAGCAGAAGGAGACGTATAGATGTGAAGTCAGGCTATTTATTGCCTTTGAGTTAGCTATTTATTGCCCTTGAGTTAGCAGAGGGTGTCTGCTTGGATTGTTTGAGAGTTGAAATTGGGTCAATTAAGGTTACAATCCTTCTTCCCCAAATATAATTTCCCTTTACTTAGTTAAAAGTTAAGTGCCATGCAGGCATCATTTTGAGTCATTGGAAAACTGAGAACAAGATACATTGCTGTTCATTTTGTTATCTTTTAGAAAAAGAAGTTATGGTCCATTTAAAAGACACCACATTTTTAGACACACAGCATTTGGAGCAGTCAATCTTGACTCCTGAGTTGGAAGCCTCTGCACTGAGGATGAATTAGAATAATTCTGAAGGAATGATACAAGCTATCAAGGTAGAAAAGCATTTGTTAGGCCTATCCAGATGTAATGGATAGCAACAATGACAAGCATAATACGATATTAAAAAAAGTTCAGTAGTGGTATTTACATTGTAGGGGTAACCAACCTCTACTTTGTTGATCTCAAATCAACATTCAATAATAGTAAGGGATTCATGCCTAACTATAAATTTAGTCAACTACCTGTAGTGGGTGAGATGATAGAACTTACAGTAGAATTTACTAATTCCAGTTCCTAAACAAGTAAAACTTCTTTTTTTCTAAATTCTTATCCTCATATCATACCTAAATCCTGATCTTACCTCTCATTAAAGAATCATCTTCTTGAAGTAGACAATGATCATTACTGAAATTCACAACTTGACAAAATGCAGATATCAGCTCACTTTAGGGTAGCTGCCCCCAGACAACACAATTATAATACCGACTTTATATCTAAGGCTCTCGGAACTTCATGGAAGATCAGGCAGAAAGGCTGAAAGACTCTGAGGACCAAGACAACTGCTGTAATATAGTTTCTTCAAAACAACAAAGAAACAAACAAAACAACCAAAACTTTAAAAGGAGGATACCCAGTGGATGACAGATGAGGAGGGGAGAGGGTGGTGCAGGACTAAGGATGAACAAGACCTGTTGTAAAAAATTAGGTGAAAAAATGATGTTTAAAATCAACATACAAAACAGCTTCAATAACACATTAGTTTTGTTTATATCATTGCTTGCAATCAACTTATCATTAAATAAATAGGAAGAATGTACAGAAGTGCCCAAGGCATTGAGGACTCTAACTTGGGAGGAAGGAAAGTAAAGCCATCCTTTGTTGTGACATATTTGACAAATTGGCCCTAGAACTAATGGATTCTAGTATAATTACACTGGCATCTCTTTCACAGCATCTTATTGGATCAAATTCTGCAGAATATGTCTCTAGTTCCCTCTTTATCAAGTCTTAGACTCTTCTGGTGAAAGAAATTTCATAATAGCTTTATTGACATCTTAGTATTAAAATTCAAATAGGCATGGTGAAATATTTATGAAGGAAATAGCAGCTTTCTTAAAATTCTCATATTGACACATTTCTCCATACCCACAACAATCTTGGACTCTTGCCTCTCTTTATTTAATGCGCTATTTATTAAAATTTCAGAAAAATGAGGCCAGCATCTTTTACTTATGAATTTATAATATTCTGACATTTTATAACTTAAACTATATATGAATTTCAGTGTAATTTTAAGCCCACATCAGTGGTTCTTAATTATGAGTCATAAAGTGCAACTGGAATGAAAAGAGCATAAAAAGGAGTGAGTTTCTCACAGCTCTAGCTGCATATTACACTGTTTCTTCTTTACTTATGCCTGCCAAGTGTTACAGATTTGTGGACATTTGCACATCATCTGGAAGAGCTTTACAGAATATTTCCTCTTCTATTACCTTGGGGTGAAATGAAATAAATAAACATCAATTATTTGATGGTGTGTTCATAAATGTTCACAAAATTTCAAATTGGGGAATGTCTTATAAACTTAAATGAAATAAAATTACCTTGATGACTTTTAATTCAACTCATGTATATCCATATAAAAATAATATTTTTCAGATCATATATATTTTTCTGAATTCTTAATAAAAATTGATGATAAACTAAAGAAATAGTGTAAGTAAAATTGCCAAATAATAATATTAATAGTAATAATAATAATAATGAGAAAAATTGTGGAAATGGGTTTCCATGTAGGAAGATAAAGTGAACAAATTTTTTATAAACACTCTGTATCTAGGTTATAAACAAAACTGCTGCTCCCATCAAACAATAAGGATGCTGTTCTAGTGTTATATTTGTGAGTATACATTGGAATAACCATGCATAGCTTATTATGTATTAATAAACATGGTATATTTAGTTGATTCTAGAGTGGTTCTTTTGCTGAGCAGGGCTTAAGGCAGATACCTTGGCTATTTTTCTCAACATATAACTGTTTGAAAAGATGGTCTATGTAGGCTATGTGAAGGTACAGTAAGTGAGGTGATATTAGCAGTCCTTAATCTCTGCTGTTGAAATTAGAGATAAAGACTTCACAAAGGTGTTCAATTTAGACCTAAAGATAGATTTTTAAAAAAAAACTTAATAGAGCAGAAAACCATGTACTTCCATGAAAAACAAATAAAATACCAGGTATATTGAATCTTCAAATATGAGTCAGTTGCTTCAGTTTGTGGAGCTCTTGCACAGGACCTAAGTTAAATTTCTAGTACCCTCTTCAGCACCTCACACCCACCTGTCACTCTAGTTCCAGGGAGTTAGAATCTTGTCTTCTGGCTTCAAAAAGCATGAACACAGCCACACACAAATACACATACATATACATGAATAAAAATGAAATCTTAAAAAAAATGAAATCTTGAGTGCCACCAGTGGCACCAGCAGCACCAGTGGCTCCAGCAGCACCAGCGGTGGTGGCTGAGGTTTGCAGCTCAGAGCCTTCCAGTGGAGGCAATTGGTGTGGTGGACGGTGGGAGTTGCTGCAGGAGAGGGGACTCTGGACAGGATTTGGGTCGCGTGGTGCCTTGAGACCCAAACTGGCCTCAGCAGACAGTTCAGCCCCAGAGTACTGGGTTTGCTCAGTGAGCTGTGCTGTGGAGAAGCTGGCTCAGCTCAGCAAGCAATTCTGCCCAAGGCACAGCTCCCCTGCTGTGATGCAAGCTGGGCGGAGCGCTCAGTTCCACCCTAGCTGCTTGCTCAGCGCAGTCGCAGTTTCCCTGCTGTGACACAGGCTGGGTGGAGTGCTCACTTCCACCCTAGGCACCAGCTCAGTGCAGCCACAGTTTTCCTGCTGTGACACAAGCTGGGCAGAGGGCTCAGATCCACCCTAGGTGCTTGCTCAGTGCAGTCGTAGTTCTGCTGTGATGCAGGCTGGGTGGAGTGCTCACTTCCATACTAGGCTCTTGCTCAGTGCAGTCGCAGTTCTTCTGCTGTGGCAGATGGTTCAGGCCCTGAGAAACTAGCTGAGCTCGATGCGTGGTTCGGGCCCAGTATCCCTGGCTGGACTTGGCAGGGAACCCAAAAGGCTGTGGATACCTTGGCCTGATCCAATGCTCATTCAGAGACCCAGAATGATTGCAGGACCCACAGCAAAGGGGAGCTGAGGATCACTGGCTGTGAGAGCCCAAAAAGACAGGGCTAACCTCCTGGCAACCACACCAGTGAAGTATCAGGGCTTCCAGCCTATGGAAATCGTGAGAAAACAAGTGAATCTATCATCGGACTCCCTCCACCCAACTCTGGAAGTTACCCAACAAAAACAGAGATGGCAAGATGTCTAAAGGACAGCGTAAAAGCATACGCAAAAAACCCCAAAACAATATGGCATCTCCAGTTCCCAGCTATTCCAAAGAAAACAGCCCAGAGAACTCAAATGCAATGGAAACACAAGAAAATGACCTCAAATCCTTGGTAATGAGGATGATAATGGAGGAAACAAATAAAATTCAAAATCAGATGCAGGAAGACACAGCCAAGCAGGTGCGAGATATAAAAGAAGAACATAGAGTGGAACTGGAAATTTTTCAGGAAAATGTAAACAACCAGATGAAAGAAATAAAAAAATCTGTTCAAGATATGAAGATGAAAATGGATTCAATGATAAACAAACAGACAGAAGAAAAACGAGAATGTGAGGCCTCAGAGAAGAAGGCGAATGATGAAGTGCTGAGCTTTTCTAACAGAATCCAAGAGATAGAAGAACGAATCTCAAGTCTAGAAGATACAGTCACAGATCTTGAAGCAATCATTAAAGAAAATGCCAAATCTAGAAAACTCCTGACACAAAACATCCAAGAAATTAAGGACACCATGAAAAGAAGAAATCTGAGGATAATAGGCATTGAAGAAAGAGAAGATATCAGACTCCAAGGCCCAGAAACTATTCTCAACAAAATCATAGAAGAAAATGTCCCCAATCTAAAGAAAGAGATGCCTATAAACATACAAGAGGCATACAGAACACCAAATAGAATTGACCAGAAAAGAAAAACTGCCTGTCACATAATAATCAAAACACAAAACATACAGAACAAAGAAAAAATATTAAAAGCTGCAAGGGAAAAGGGCCAAATAACATTTAATGGCAAACCTATCAGAATTACACCCGACTTCTCAGCAGAGACCATCAAAGCCAGAAGGGCCTGGACAGAGATCCTGCAAAACCTAAGAGACCACAGATGCCAGGCCAGACTACTTTACCCAGCAAAACTATCAATAAACATTGATGGAGAAAACAAAATATTCCATGACAAAACCAAATTCAACAAGTACATTTCCACAAATCCAGCTTTACAGAAGGTACTAGAAAAAAAACTCCATCCCAAAGGGTCAAGCTACAACCAAAACTACTCAGGAAATAGATAACTATACCATGGCAAAAACACAACTACACAAACGCTCGACTGGAACCAACATCAAAATTAAGGCTCTTAATAGTAACTGGTCATTAATATCTCTCAACATCAATGGTCTCAATTCTCCAATAAAAAGACACGGACTAACTGAATGGGTGCATAAACAGGATCCAACATTCTTCTGCATGCAAGAAACACATCTCACCCATAATGATAGGCATTACCTCAGGATAAAAGGTTGGAAAAAAATATTCCAAGCAAATGGACACAAGAAGCAGGCAGGCATAGCCATTTTAATATCGAACAAAATAGACTTTCAACCAACATTAATCAAAAGGGATGAGGATGGACACTTCATACTCATCAAAGGTAAAGTCAACCAAGATGACATCACAGTTCTGAACATCTATGCTCCCAATACAAGGGCACCCACATTTGTAAAAGATCTGCTAAAAAGGCTTAAACCACACATCGATCCCCACACAATAATAGTGGGAGACTTCAACACCCCACTCTCTCTGAAGGACAAGTCATTGAAACAGAAAATAAGCCGAGAAATAACATCATTAACCAATGCCATGGGTCAAATGGATCTAACAGATATCTATAGAACCTTTCACCCAAACAAGAAAGAATATACCTTCTTCTCTGCACCCCATGGAACCTTCTCCAAAATTGATCACTTCGTAGTTCACAAAGAAAGCCTCAACAGATACAAGAGGATTGAAATAATACCTTGTATCCTATCAGATCATCATGGGCTTAGGCTGCAATTCAACAACAACAGAAATAGCAAAAAGCCTACACGTATGTGGAAACTAAACAACTCTCTGCTAAATGACAACTGGGTCAGGGAAGAAATAAAGAAAGAAATCAAGGAGTTTCTGAAATTCAATGAAAATGAAGGAACAACATACCCAAATTTGTGGGATACATTGAAAGCAGTGCTAAGAGGAAAATTCATAGCACTAAGTGCCTTTAAAAAAAATTGGAAGCATCGCACATAAGCACCTTAATGACACAACTGGAAGCCCTAGAAAAAAAAAAGAAGCAGAAACACCCAAAAGGAGTAGACGTCTGGAAATAATCAAACTCAGTGGTGAAATTAACAAATTAGAAACTAAGAAAACAGTCCAAAGAATCAACAAAACCAAGAGCTGGTTCTTTGAGAAAGTCAACAAGATAGACAGACCATTAGCCAAACTAACTAAAAGGCAGAGAGACAGTATTGAAATCAACAAAATCAGAAATGAAAAGGGAGACATAACAACAGACACTGAAGAAATACAAAGAATCATAAGATCCTACTTTGAAGGCATATATGCCACAAAATTTGAAAACCTAAGGGAAATGGCCGGTTTTCTTGATCAATTTCACTTGCCAAAGTTGAATGAAGAACAGATAAACAAGCTAAATAGTCCCATTTCCCCTACAGAAATTGAAGCAATCATTGATAGTCTCCCAACCAAAAAAAGCCCAGGGCCAGATGGTTTCAGTGCAGAATTCTACCAGACTTTCAAGGGCGAGCTAATACCGATACTCTTCAAGCTACTCCAAAAGATAGAAAGGGATGGAACATTACCAAATTCATTCTATGAGGCCATAGTCTCATTGATACCTAAACCTCACATAGACTCAACAAAGAAAGAGAATTTCAGACCAATTTCTCTGATGAACATCGATGCAAAAATACTAAATAAAATACTTGCAAAATGAATACAAGAGCACATCAAAGATATCATTCATCATGACAAAGTTGGCTTCATTCCAGGCATGCAGGGATGGTTTAATATACGGAAATCCATCAATGTAATCCACCACATAAACAAAATGAAAATAAAAAACCACATGATCATCTCTTTAGATGCAGAGAAAGCATTTGATAAAATCCAACACCCATTCATGTTTAAAGTTTTAGAGAGATCGGGAATACAAGGCACTTTCCTCAACATAATAAAGGCTATAGATAGGAAGCCAATAGCCAAAATCAAAGTAAATGGTGAGATACTCAAGGAAATTCCTCTAAAATCAGGAACAAGGCAAGGCTGCCCACTCTCTCCATATCTTTTCAATATAGTACTCGAAGTTCTAGCCAGAGCAATAAGACAACAAAAGGAGATCAAGGATATTCAAATGGGAAAGGAGGAAGTCAAATTATCCCTATTTGCAGATGATATGATAGTCTACATAAGTGACCCTCAAAATTCCACCAGAGAACTCCTACAGCTGATAAACACCTTCAGCAAATTGGCTAGATACAAAATTAACTCAAAAAAGTCTGTAGCCTTCCTATACACAAATGACAAGCTTGCAGAGGAAGAAATTAGGAAACTACACCCTTCACATTAGCCACAAGCAATATAAAGTACTTAGGAGTTACTCTCACTAAGCAAGTGAAGGACTTGTTTGAAAAAAATTTCAAAATTCTAAAGAAAGAGATTGAAGATGATGTGAGAAGATGGAATGATCTTCCTTGCTCATGGATTGGGAGAATTAACATAATAAAAATGGCCATCCTACCAAAAGCAATCTACAGATTCAATGCAATCCCTATCAAAATACCTATACAATTTTTTAAAGACATTAAAAGTTCAATTCTGAACTTCATATGGAAAAACAGAAACCCCAGAATAGCTAAGACAATCTTGTACAATAAAAGGTGCTCTGGAGGAGTCTCCATACCTGATCTCAAACTGTACTATAAAGCAATAGTAATTAAAACAGCATGGTACTGGCACAGCAACAGGCTGGTTGATCAGTGGACTCGAATCGAAGACCCAGATGTGAATCCACACACATATGGTCACTTGATTTTCGACAAAGAAGCCAAATCCGTTCGATGGAAAAGGGATAGCATCTTCAACAAATGGTGCTGGTCTAACTGGATGTCTATGTGTAAAAAAATGCAACTGGACCCATATTTGTCACCTTGTACAAAGCTCAAATCCAAGTGGATTAAAGACCTCAACATAAATCCAGAGACACTAAGTCACTTAGAAGAAAAAGTGGGGAAGAGCCTGGAACATATTGGCACAGGAGACAACTTCCTGAACAGAACACCAACAGCCCAGGCCTTAACATCAACAATTAATAAATGGGACCTCATGAGGCTGAGAAGCTTCTGTAAGGCAGGTGACACTGTCAGGAGAACAAAGTGGCAACCTACAAACTGGGAAAAGATCTTCACCAACCCTCCATTTGACAAAGGTCTAATATCCAAAATATATAAAGAAGTCAAGAAATTAAATACCACCAAACCAAATAACCCAATTGAGAAATGGGGCTTGGAACTAAACAGAGAATTCTCAACAGAGGAATATCAAATGGCTGAGAAACACTTAAAGAAATGCTCAACCTCCTTAATCATCAGGGAAATGCAAATCAAAACAACTCTGAGATTCCATCTTACACCCATCAGAATGGCTAAGATCAAAAATTCAAGTGACACCACATGCTGGCGAGGATGTGGGGAGAGAGGAACACTCCTTCATTGCTGGTGGGAATGCAAACTAGTACAACCACTTTGGAAATCTATCTGGTGCTATCTCAGAAAAATGGGAATAGGGCTTCCTCAAGACCCAGCTATTCTACTCCGTGGAATATATCCAGAAGATGCTCCAGCACACAGCAAGAAAATTTGCTCAACCATGTTCATAGCAGCCTTATTCATAATAGCCAGAACATGGAAACAGCCTAAGTGTCCCTGAATAGAAGAATGGATAAAGAAACTGTGGTACATATACACTATGGAATACTATTCAGCTATTAAAAACAAGGAATTTCCGAAGTTTGTGGATAAATGGATTGAGCTAGAAATGATCATAATGAGTGAGTTAACCCAGAAGCAGAAAGACTCAAATGGTATATACTCACTTATATCTGTATATTAGCCCAAGGGGCATGTCTCACGAAAGCCTTCACTTACCAGGAAACTGAGACAGAGGGGAGAACACTCTAGTGGGAATCTAGATGAGAGAATCATGGGAGAATGGCAAAGCAGAAGGATCCAGAGGGTCCTAGAAGTCTACAAGTAGAACATTGTGATAGGCAGATTTGGGCACAGGGGTTCCGCTCAAAATAAGGCACCAGCCAAGGACAATACAGGCGGTAAACCTCAAACCCTTACCCAGATCTAGCCAATGGACAGAACACTCTCCACAGTAGAGTGGAGAGTGGGATATTACTTTCTCACAAAGTCTGGTGCCTCACCTTTGACCATGTCCCCTGGAGGGGGAGACCTGGTGGCACTCGGAGGAAGGACAGCAGGTTACCAAGAAGAGACTTGATACCCTATGAACATATACATGGGGGGGGGGTAATCTCCCTCAGGAACAGTCATAGGGGAGGGGAATAAGGGGAAAATGGGAGGGAGGGAAGAATGGGAGGATAAAAGGGATGGGATAACCATTGAAATGTAACAAGAATAAATTTATAAAGGAGAAAAAAATGAAATCTTAAGCTGCATATGAATATTTATTTCTAGTGTTTCATTCACCATGTAAAAATATTAGGCCAATAAAAGGAAGCAACAATGCATATTTTGCTGCTGTGTAACCTGGTTTTAATTCACCATAGCACAAAAAGTTGTCACCACTCTTAATAATATATTTTTACCATATTTGTAGATGTGTTTGCATATACATTTAAATTATTTCTACATAGTGATGTTATGTCTGCTTTTATGTCATTCAATTATTTTCAATTATTCCTTTGTCTTAAACATTGGCACTATGTGCTTGTTTACTAATGTGTAAAAGTTACTTGACAAGACTGGAATCAGAGAACATTGCTCCAATATCCTAGACTTTAACCAAGGTTTTGAGACTTCTCCATAGTGTATTTCATGATTTAATTTATATCCCCATCCAACAGTGCTCAAGAGTTACATTTCCTGGAGCTGGGGAGATGGTTAACCTTAAATCTCTTTTCAGTCTATCTTGTGCCTTCTGAAGCTCTAGATTCAGCGATGGATGCTGAAGCACTGTGTTACAGTTTTGAAGCTCTCTTCATGCCAGGATAATCCTAGGCTCATCTGAAGCATTGAAATTTTCTGAGGCATCCCAGTCTTAGCCCACCAGTGATGCGCTACAAACTACCAGCGTATGTACATGTTTATGAATGGTTATGTAGGGCAGACTAGTCCAATTCCAGTGACTACATCCAACAAAGAATCAAAAGTCTCACCATCCAAAATGTTTTAAATATTACTCTTTTTGTGTAATTGTAGTAATGATATGATTGAGATATATAATTTTGAAAAATTACACTGAACTACAGACTTGTATTGTTATCCAACATTAGTTATGGCAATTATTAGGCATCAAAAGCTCTTTATAGAAACTGCTCATTAGATTTACAATAATGCTTTATAATTATAATGATTATTTTGAGCTATAAATTTTTCTACATTCTAACTAGTTATATTTTATACCATAATTTTTGTTCATACAGGGACTTGTAATTTGATCCTGGCTGTCAGTCAATGCATACTATTGTCTGCATTGCAAAGCAACTCAATTATGAACCAATGATTCCAGTGTGGAAAGACAGAAGTGAATTATCACTAATAATGACAAATATGACAGTCACCATTTACACTAAGTGCTTGAATGTGAAGAGGTTCCTGATTAAAAATTTTGTACTGTTCTTATACACTGTTATAGTGTATTCATAGCCTCACTCTGGCTTCTTAGTATAATTTAGCAAATTGAAAAGATACACTCAAAAGACATCAGCTATATATCAGTATGATGTTGTACTATTATTTGCTTTTAATTTACCAAAGCTGTAAAATTATTTGCTAAATAGAACAGAAAACCATATACTTCCATGACAAACAATGGAACAGTGTTTGGTGAACATTGTTTTTTAGAATTGCCCCTGATTGTTGATGTTATTGGATCTTAAATATATCTTAAAAGTTTTTCCCAGTGAATATTTATGCAGCCACCTATTTTTATTAAAACTCAGAAAATTAAAAAAAAACTTTAAAATATTCTGAAACACAAGCATTATTATTGATTTTTGGTGCTTTTAGTCATTTATTTTGTTCTATTAACTGCATCAGGACATAATGAAACAAAGAGCATAACATGTATCACTATGTAAATAAGAAAATTTACATGTATAGATGGAGATGAAATAATCATTAAGAGTCAGGTAACCCAAAACTAGACCTACAAACACCATGTGTTCTCTTTCATATGTGGATGCTAGCTTTGCATCTTTAAACATATGTGCTTTAATAGGAGTACCCATAGACAAGGAAGGTAGTTATGGGCCATAGACGGTGGTACTTTTCAAAGGAAGAGAAAGAAAATACAAACCACAATTCACACTGATTAGTCTGTCAGGACACCATCCATGGTGAAATTGTCACACTTATCATAGAGGCTTTATTCATAATAGCCAAAAACGGAAACAACCTAGATGTTCCTCAACTGAAGAATGGATAAAGAAAGTGTGGCACATTTACATAATAATTATCACTCCACTGTTAGAAAAACATGACATCATAAAATTTGCAAGCAAATTCATACATTGATGTAGAAAAAAAATTTTGTGTGCTGTAGCCCAGACCCCAAAATATAATATTTACCCACTTATAAGTGGATATTAGCTGTTAATTGAAGGATATTCCCACTACAATCCACAGACCCACAGGGGCTAAGTAGCAAAAAGGGTTCTGGTGTGATGTACGGATCTCCCTGAGAAGGGGAAATAGAATAGATTTTGTGGGTGGACTCAGAGTGGATGAAGATAGAAAGAGGGAGAAATCAGGTGTGAATGGAGGGAAAGAGTACATGGGGAGACAATTGGAATAGAGGGGCATTTTGGAGGCAATGTGGAAACCCAGTGCAGTGGAAACTTCCTGGAACCTATGGGGGTTAACTTACAGATGACTTCTGGTAATGGAGAATTCATGGACTAAACGGGCCATCTTCTGTAATCAGGCAAGGCTTCCAGTGACAAGGCTGGGACACCAATCCAGCCATAAATCTTTTGATGCACAATTTTCCCAGCCTGCAAGATGTCTCTGGGTAATTGTGGCTCGGAGCTGTAGGAGTGGCAAACCAATGACTGGTCTAACTTGAGACCCAGCAGTAAGAGGGTACCCATGCCCAACATGTGTTTGGCCAGGGACTGAGACCTAGGGTAGAACCAAACACGACTAAGAAAAAAAGTCAATGAAATGATTCCTAATGATTTATATTATATACTCATATATATAGATAGGTGCCCAGTACACTTGTCGTCAGAGAGACTACCTCCAGCAGCTGATGGGAACAGATGTAGAGACTGACAGCCAAATGTTGGGTTGACTTCAGGGATCCCTACAGAAGAAAGGGAGGGAGTATTGTAGGAGCCAGGGTGGCCAAGGAAACCATGATAACACAACCCACAGAATCAGCTAAGCCGACTTCATAGGGGCTCACAGAAACTGAAATAGCAATTGCAGAGCCTGCTTGGGTCTATGCTAGATCCTCTGTATGCATGCTGTGGTTATTTAGTTTGGGGTTTTTGTAGGGCTATTAAGATGAAAGTTGAGATGTTGTTGACTCTTTCACCTGCTCTGGAGTCCTTTTTCCTCCTCCTGGGATGCCTCACCCAGCTTTGAAATAAGGGTTTGTGCCTAGTCTTATTGCATCTTCTTATGCCATGTTTAGTTGATATTCCTTGAAGGCTATTCTGAAAGGAAATGGAGGAGCAGTGGATCTGGAAGAAAGGGGAGGTGTGGGTGCTGGGAGGAGTGGATGTAGAAGAGGGTGAAATGTATAGTATGAGAGAGAAATAAATAATAAGAATAGATTATCTACTACAATACTAATAATAAATGAATTCACATTCATCTACCTACTATATGAGTCTTGGGCTGTGTAAGATTTAAAGATAAAAGGTTTAGAAGCAAGCTTCTAAACTTGAACACATTTTAAGTTCAAATAAACTGAGCATAATGTAAATCATCACTGGCCTTGATAGCATGGCATCTGTCTTATTACTCGTGGTAAATTGAATGAATGTCAACCTTGACGGCTTTTGATGAGTCCATAGAAAATAAGGTTAATTACATTTAAAATTAACTTTTGGCTTTGAACAAGCCAATTCCTACTCTCTGACTCATTGAATTACCCATGCCAACATCGTGTTTGTCCTTGCTTCCATCCATGAACTATTATTCACATTCAAATTTAGCCTTCTGATGAATCTATCATTACTAAATACTTTTTAGGTCCATCTTCTATCTTCCTTCTCTTAATTTCTTTCTAAAAATTTTAAATTTTGGATTTAGAAGATAAAGTAGTGTGCATATATAGATTAAACATATCCCAGATAGATCCAGTTGCCAGCAGAATCAGGAAGAACACAAATAGAAATTATTTAAAATGTATAGTATGAGCCTGTCAAAACAGTATAAAACAAATTTACCATAAAACTGTGCATGTTGAATGAAAATTAAATCTGTTCATTTATGCAAGAGAACCTTTATAATCATTTTAATCAGCACCCACGTCATCTTACATATGACTTATTTAATTATAATAAATCATGATCCTGTAGAATTACCATGTACTAGAAAATGCTCTGAGTATCTTACTATTAGTTTCTAGAGGAAGAAGAAAAGTTTTATCATGAACTATGTTATGTAAAGCAATAGGAACTGACTTTCTTTGACCTTAGATCCATATGTATCCACAGTGCTATACTCTTCAGTGAGAACAAAGAGAGGATTGTGTGTTTTGTCATTTCCAGCTGGTGACTGACAGCATATTAGGAATTATGTTCAATCTTGACATTTTTTTCTATATTCTCTTTGTGTCTCAGAACAATTGCCATTGAGTTTGAGACCCACTTCAATAATTTACATTTATATCTCCTTAAGATTTGTAATTGCATCTGCAAAAACATTTTTCTCCCAGTAAGGGAACAATACCTAAGTTGTTGGGATTAGAAACAAGTGGTTTTGGCCATCAGCAAAAAACTAACTCAGTACACTGAAATTACTAATAATAGTCATAAATATAGGACTCAAGTGAGGATAAGAGTGGTCAGGAATTTTCCTAAATCTGTACAGGCCATGTGTAGGGAGACTAGTATATTAAATGAAAAAACTCTATTCAGTGATTTTACTTTAATTATTTTTAACCCGGGACAGGGTACATTCTAGGCAAAGCCTTAGACTCAGATCTAGTTGCCTAGATGATCATTGAGTTTTAAATGTTCATTTACTCATCTGTATTGTACTTTTAGGTGTACATCACCTTAGAAACTCATCCTAATTCTATGGAATGTTCCAATGTCATGTTTTAACATTTGACTAGGCACATCAAGTATTCACACACAGAATGAACAAATTCTTACCAGCAAATAGTATACTTTACTTTGTGATGGCTAACATCTGTATCAAATTTTAATTTCTATTTGCACATATTTTACATAAAATATGTTAAATTGACCTTTCTAGAAAAACATTTAGGATAAAATGTTATATTTTCTCAATAAATAATCTTTAAGATAAAACTAAGGAAATAATAATTTGCTGTTTTGTAACCCTTTGCTAACTCTTAAGATAGAAATAAATGAGGGGAGAAAATATAGCTAAATTATCAGATTATCTTATCTTGACGTACAGCTATTGCCACACATTTGGTAGTGTGTAATTTGTACCAAGAACGAATCTATGATTCATTCCCTACTTAGTGCCAGTGCTCTACAGTAGTTCCCCTACTCACTTACAGAGAAATTGATGATAATTAAAGATGACAAAGCACTGCACTTTCACTCACCACTACAGCAACTCCATTGTCAGTGCACTCTTCCACTCTCCTTTTCTCCTCATGGCACTCTGCATCACTGCTATCAATGTTAACTAAATATTTGATAATATGCATAATTCTCAAGCTGAGGATGAGCGTCTGGAGGACTGCTAATCTGTTCTTTAAACAATCTCAATATTGGCATGAAAATGTCAGGGAACCAGCAAGGAATATCAATCCTAACCCAGTAGAAAAAAGTAGGTGAAAAACTCCTGGACTTGAGGATGCTTTTGGTTGAAGGAGCAGAATTCAAACACATTGAAGTATTCAAAATATGCTCAACTCAAAGGATAACATTGATGAGGCCATTAAAGATGAACATTAACCAACAATATATTGATTGGTCTAGTTGTTTTGTTGTTTTCTTCCTTAATTTACAAAGTGGGTATAAAAAATTTCTTGGCACATTTCAGCCAAGACTCATACGAAACTTAAAGGAGGAATTCAATTTGAGCATCTTGCATAAAGCCTATTAGGCTCAAATATTATTTAAGAGAAGCTGATATTGGGTGCACAGTTTCAGAAAGATTTTTCTTATTTTGATGGGAATTTTATAATGTAGTTATTAATTGAACACATATGTGAGATGCCCAATTGCAGTCTTTACCCTATAGCATAAAAAGTCAATAAACTAAACTTAGCAAATTACTTTCTTTATACGGATAAATTTTTAAACAAATGCATAACACTGAAGTGGAAAATTAGAATTACAATTTTCACATTTAGTTTCTGAAACATAATTGTTAATCAGTTTTCAGGATTTGAGACTATCATTTGAAAAACACATCATCATTAGTATGCTGTATGGATCTAAGAAGGAACAGAAAATCACACTACCATCATGTTCATGTACCTTAACAATACAGATGGTATTGTTAAGAATGTTGAGTTACTTAAATTCCACTGTCTAACTTGAGAAAACCAAGTTAGACAGTGGAATTTTCTTATGATTGGAAGGGTATTTCATTTATTTACTACTATCACTAAAGTTCTATGACCAATCTTTCAGTATATTATCTCTTTTGTTTCACATGGTTTTTTGTTGTTGTTGTTGTTGTTTTGTTTTCTGAATCAGGGTGTCACTGTGTAAGCCTGTGGCCTGGACATTACTATATAGTCCAAGTTGGTCACAAATGTGTATTTTCTCCATCTCAACCTCACAAATACTGTGATTCTAGATATTTCCTTCAGCAAATTTTTGTTGATATTGGAGTATATTCTTCAGCTAGGGAATTTAGCCCAGTGTAAGTTCCTATATTTGATTCTTACAACTTGAAATAATATCCCATAAAGATAAAACAAACAAACAAAAAACCACAAGACAATGGACACTTAAAAACTCACTTTACAAGACATTCTTATGTCTTAGCTCTCACTCACTGTGTTGATTTTAATGTAAATATGTCCAAAGATAAATTCAGTTCACTATTTCCACAATTCCTGAGTCACCTCCACAGGGGTTAGTTTGACATGTCTATAACCAACAGTGGCATTTAACAGGGAGAAGACTTATATGGGGTAATGTTTTAGAGGATTTCAACTCTTCATGGCAGAAAAATCACAGCAGTCAGAGCCTGTGTTGGAGTCTACTCACACATAACCTAATAGGCATGTGGATTAAGAGGTGGGTCTGGTTATATAATCTTTAAAGATAATGTGTGGTGGCCTACTTCCTCCAGTTAGGCCCCATTTCCTAAAGGTACAGCAGCCTCCCAAACAGCACTTTGAGCTGAGGAGTCAGCAGTGTCATGACAGGAACCTGTGAGGCACATTTTGGATTAAACCTAGAGTCACGTCTGACAGAATATAATTAGTCCTGGACCTCTAATTCTTCATTTAGAAAATAGAGATAGCAGTGTCTTTCTAATATGACATTTTAAAGAGAATATGCAATTAGTTAGCCATCTAACTGCCTAAGACATAGGGCCAGTTAATGATTTTAATAGCAATAATATCCCAACACTTAGCACTATTTTGCTACAATGATTAAAATAGAACTCTGTCACAGCAATAATTTTATAATAAATATAGCATATACTATGTACCTAATAAGGCACACACCATCAAGTGTATGGGGAAAGTCACCTTCAGTATGACTCACACAAGAGACTGAGTAGAAATCTCTGCCTTGTGCTTTGTAAGGGCACCTGTAGTTGGAGTAGTAGATCCCTATTCTGAAGAGGAGTCAAGGGTCAGGATGACTGTGATAATTTGTATTACTGGTCAACTTAACAGCATCTAGAATGGGGGTTCTCAGCCTTCCTAATGCTGCAAACTTTAATACAGTTCATCACGTGGTGGTGACTCCCGACCCCTATAATTATTTTTTTGCTACTTCATAAATGTAATTTTGTTACTATTATGAATCTTAATGTAAATATCTGTGTTTTCTGATAGTCTTAGGTGAAGACTCTGAAAGGGACATTTGACCCCAAAGGGGTCATTGTGGACGAGTTGAGAACCATTGCTCCAGGATAACCTTGAGACCAAAGCTCTGGGCACGTCTGTGAGGAATTTTCTAGATTAGGTTAATTGATGTGAGAAGACAACCTCTACACATAGGGAGCATCATTCCACCATTTGGAGTCAAGGACTGCATAAAAAGGAGAACGCTAAGTAGGCAGAGATAGGCATTCATCACCCTCTACTTCCTGACTGTGGATGTAATGGAACCAGCTGGCCTCCCATGCCTGCTGCTATGCCACCATTTCTTCTCCGCCAAAATGGACTATATCCTTTTTAGTCATTAACCAAAATAAACCTTCCTTCCATTAAGTCACTTCTTTTCAGTTGTGTCACAGTGGAAAAACTATGCGTGGCAAATAGGATAATGATGGTAAATTATGCTTTAAGGTATACAATTCACAGTTAATAAATAGAATAAGTATTATTTGTGTAAGAGGAATATAATAACTTTCTAGAAAACATAGATCCTGAATAAGGTACAATGATGCTTTTTGCTGCTTGTGAAGAGGTAAATTCCACAGACTTGAAAGTAGTTTCTCAGAGGAAAAAGTCTTGAGTGATTATATGCTTCTGTAGTGATGAAATTATCATGAGGCAATCTAACAACATAGCAAGACAGAGTGCTCTGCCTGTTAATGCCTTTAGGTGACATATCTTGAAAATGATCTCTCTATGGAGATTACAAAACGTCATTTTGCTTGCCTCAGTATTTTCATATGCAGCAATGAGAAACTGTAGACCAATGAATCAACAAGTCACTTACACATTCTGCTTTCAGTAGTATTGCTTTAAATAATCTCTTACCTGAATTATTCAACAATTCCATCAGAAACATAGCAAGAATTATTAGCTAATCTTTTGTACACAAGAATGGTTGGAAGGCCTAATAGTTTGGACTTAAAATTATTTCTCAGTTATGTAAATGCTTATGATGAGGCATTTCTTTATGACACACTTGATGAAGTAGAAAAGGCCAAAAGAAGAAGTTTAAAACAAAAAACATATCTATTCTGAGAAGTAAGTATCTATGGCTTTTTTAAGTGGATAGCAACCATGGCAGTTAGGAAGATACATATATGGAGGAATGTGAAGACACATGGGTAATCATAGAAAGCCATGCACCTCAGCCCATGTCCAAGTCAAAATACTGACCAATTGTTTTTTTAAACAATCTACTCTTGACAGACCATTCTTCTGCAGAATTGTCATTCTTAACCATAGTTCACACTCACTCACACAGTGAGAGCTTGTGATGGCAATGGAATGGTTGTGTGTGGGCCAGAAGATCACATGTCACATTCAACTAATCCAGTGACCACACAAGTGGCCCAGGTTAATCTGATTGGGTCACAGAACAAAATCAAAAGTCAGGAATTTGGGAAAGGGACTGAGTTCCAAGTGTGCTAGTGTGTTTGTGTGTGTATCTAAGAAGTAAATGAAAAAATTATTATTCTGATTTGAAGGAATAGTCTTCCAGCTCTTAATGCAGCTCTCAGTACAGTATTTTCATGTCAAATATGTCTTGCTTACTGGCATTGTTATAGACAGGTTATTTCTCAGGTCTGGGCTTCTAACCAAACGAAAACTAAAAATACATACTCAGAAAAGAATTATTAAAAGAAGCAAGGGAATTTTTCTCTGTTGCAAAGATATAGTAGAGACTAAAAAGCCATACACCACCAAGACAGATAGTAGGCTACATGAGTGGAACCAGACTGTGAGATCTCTTTATACAGTCTTAGCGAAGGAGAGGGTGTTTGCTAAGGGGCATAATTTAATTGGTTATTTATTTTGGCTGATAGACTATGTTGCATATTCATTCCTCTATTTTGCATGTCCTTTCTCATAATGCATTTGGTTTTCATCGCTTGCATGCACAATTATATGTTGGCATGATATGGTAAGCAGAGGAGTCTCCCTAAAGAGTTATTAGAAAACACAGTTTTGCCTACTGATCACACATCCAAACCTAATCCAGGCCAGACTGGCAAGTTAATTTTTCATACCAGACACAGTAGGAATATACTTGAATAGAAACTACCTAAATCTGATTGTTGTTGGAGGCAGACAAATTCAAGCGATTCTTCAAAGATAGGATATGGATAGCCTGATGCAGAAGAGGCTGGCAGGGTTGCTAGATGAATTGTTTGGACAGGTGTGTGTGTGTGTGTGTGTGTGTGTGTGTGTGTGTGTGTGTGTGCGTGTGCATGTGTGCGCATGTAGTGCATACTGGTAAAAGTATTAGGTTGTCAAATTCCTTTCAACAAAAGAGTGTATAGACATAACTTAAAACCTAAGGGAGGACCTATGTTACTAAGCTATGCCTTATACTTTTCAGCTTAGTATCATTAGCAGAATTGCTTTGACCTAGACCTCTATCTTAAGTTATAGTGATCATCAACTACTTAATGTTGCTGATAGTATCAGGTTGTGCCAGAGCATGTGTTAGAAATGTACTTCTTCAAAGACTGAAGTCTTTATTTTTCTCTGATTTAAACTGAGAAAGCTAAACTAAAGCTGTCTTTAGTCGCTCTGAATTATCCAGAGAAGTGATCTTTGTTATAATGGAGTGACATCCTCTGTTTCACTCGGGTGCAATATGTCATGAACAAAAAGTGGAAGAAAGTATTCTTCACCTGCTTTGTGGTAAAAGGGGTGAAAGAACAGGCAAAACATAGGGGTGCTTAGGAGACAATTGTGTCTAAGATAAAAAAACAATTGTGACTTTTCCTTAAGAATATGCATTATGTTCTATCATAGAGAGTTTTTCTATGAAAATATTTACTGAAAAACACTACAAGAGTCTGTGAAATAATCTCCAAAGCTGTTTAAGCATCCTACATTGTTGCCAGGGGCTCAGTTAACTCTGCTAAGTATGGCTACTTTGAATGGTACAGTGGGCCTTACTTGGCTTCTTGCATCATGCAACATATAGTCTGGAGGTTTTCAACCTGCTTAGGATGGAAGATTAATTAGAAATAGAAGGTCCTTTGTAATTTGGCAGATTACAAACATTACAAATCTATGTATTAATGTTGGTGATAATGGAAAATGTTCTCCCTAGTGTTAACAACTCTTATGCAGTAGTTGCAATATATTTATGTATATATAAATTATACAGACATATGATTATATTTTATATACATAATTTGGTTATATATATAAAATGTGTGTGAGTGTGTGTACATATAATGCCTATGCTTTTCTCCTTTTGCATTTTTTGGGAACAATGGTTTAAGTTAGAATCTTACTATATAGCCATGATTGGTCTGGAACTTGTTATGTAGACCAGGCTGACCCCAAACTCTCAGAAATGTCCCTGCTTCTGCTGAGAAGTACTTACAGGCACATTCCACTATGTCTATCTTGCATATTGTTTTTGATTCAGAAATTACAATACTTAAAATTAATTTAATACATATCCATGCATCCCCTTGATGTGTCTTATACTGTCAAAATAAACATTTCCCCCAAATAAATTTGCCCCTCATGTGTGTGTGTGTGTGTGTGTGTGTGTGTGTGTGTGTGTCCGTCTGTCTGTCTGTCTTTTTCCAGTTCAACTGAGTCCTTTCAATAGAATCAATGGCACAACCTATGAGAGGCTCAGTAGGTATAGGTTCATCTCTCTTATCATGAAATTCCAATTAGCTTTATAGTTGTTCTTGAAAATATTTACACATTTTACTACTTTTCTGTTTATAAATTATAATAAAATTGAACCTACATCAGATGGCTGTTTTGAACATTAAAGTTATTTGACATATAGAGATGATTTTTCAAGTTTGCTATTGTTTTATGCTCCTGTTAGGGTAATGAATCTCATGGTATTATTTTGATTGAGAGAGACTATTAAAATATATCAAGAAAAATATGCTTGTAGAAAAAATAGAATTAACTTTTCTCAGGGACCCCCAGGTACAAAATTCTCCACATGAGTGCATCAGCGAGATCCTAAAATCTCATGCCAATCCTCTAGATTTTTCCACCATCAACAAAAGATACGCTCATGTAATGAAAGATACCAATAGCTTTGTTTGAAGCTATAGAGAAAGTGGGCTGAGCTGGACACTCACTCCTTCTGATGCTAGCATTCAGAACACTGGAGAATGCTGAGTAGGTTCCTGGGGCAAGAAAAGGCATCAGCAGGATTGCCTTACTAAGAGCCCTTGGACCAGAATTTCTACATACCAGGCAAGGTATGTCCATGTATTGATTGTAATGGATTGATCTTGGAGGTGACCAAATGCTCAATTATTGAATCTGAAGGTCACATGATGGCAGGAATTGGGGCAGGGATCCATGCCTGGAACTGCAGGCCCAGACAGCAACCTTGATTACAGGAGCTGCTCTTTTAACTAAATCAAGATAGCAGCAAACTGCCTTCTAATAGCAACACTTACATTCATAGACAAAAACACTCTTAATGGTAATCAGAGAAGTTTCTCTTTACCATGCATGGCAATGAATGCATAAACTCATGGTTCCCAAAAATACAGAGAATAAGTAATAGTGGTGGGCCCATCTCTATATTTGTAAGACCTGTTTTTCCTTTATTGTTTGCAATTACAATTGCATCATTTCACTCTTAATTTCCTCTCTCCAAGCCCTTCCATATAGTCCCTCTTTTTCTCTTTCACATTCATGCCCTCTTGTTTCTTTAATTGTTGTTACATACACATGTGTGTGTGTATATATATGCATATGTCCCTGAATATACAACTAATACATCCACAACATAATCCCTGCCCTAAGGCTCAGGGACCACTCACAAAAAATATGGGAAAATTGCAAGAACCAGTGGAGGGAATTTCCTATGAGATTGTGTCTCCTAAGAATATAGAAATGTTTAGCTATAGTGTCCTAAATAACACAGCTGCTGAAACATGAGCTAAAACAAAAACATCACCAATACACATGCCAATGTACAGCAAAGAAGATCAAGAAGCCTCAACACTACAGGCAACTAGGGAATGCTAAATATCAAATCGTCACCTTGACAACATTTGCATACATGACATATTTCTTTTTTTCTTTCTTTTTTTTTTTTTTCTTTTCTTTTCTTTTTCTTTTTTTTTTTTGTTTGTTTTGTCACCCTGTCTAAGGCTATGGAAACATTGCAGAAGAGCAATCAGGAAGGATAGATGAACCAGATGATAGGGTAAAAGTCAATTAAATGTCATCTTCCAGATGCCATACAATCACTGCAATAGGATCTCCCTACTGTGTTTACCTGTACTGGACACACACAAGCCTGATGCTTCCTGCGGCAAGTCAATGAAGTGGGGAGGTGTTAATATTTAATTGTTTCAGTACCATTTGGAGTTGGCTTTAATATAAATTTTATTTTTTGGTTTAACATTCATTCTTTATTGTCATTTGTGATTCATATAACTGAATTTTTTAATTCATTGGGAAATGGATTGTTGGCTAGCTGTATTTTCTATGTAATGAGAACACATTAATATATAATTTTCCATTGATGCCATTGTGACTGTGATTTAGCAGATATAAACAAAGTTGAATTGGAGTACATTACAATTAGTTTCAATGATAGCAATTATACCTTGGTGAAAATTGAATTTGGAGAGATCTCAAATAGCATTTACATTTTTGGAGCAGAGGCTATCCATAAATTCTGTCTTGATGTGTTTGTGTTGTTGAGTTATCCTGGACTTAGTTGTGTGACTTAACCCAGAATGCATTGAATACTCTCTTAAAAGTTGTCTTTGGATAATAGCCATGGGACAGCAAACCACAGAATCCAAGCATGCTGTTCCATGCCCATCCCCACTCCTAGACTCATGGTTTTCTTTGATAGCTGAGAACATTGCAATGTCTTGGTCATCAAATCTTCAATAACTAAGGTATCTCAGAAAAGGTACACAAGCCATACATGGATGACTGTTCCCCTATCAACATTATGAGTCATTTTAACATGCCCCTTTCCCCTCCTTCTTCCATCTTCTTAAGTAGGATTTCAAATCAATCAGACATCAGTTCATTATAAATTACTGGCTCTAACTTGTTTTACACAGTGAATTTTCTAATTGAACAGGATGCAGATCTGTGGTAATGTGATTAAAGTGACCTTTAGTACAATGTAGCTGTTCTGAAATGGAAAATAAGAAACTGAGATCACAGTTCCATTTTATTATAAACTGTATATGCACTAAGAACTCTTTATCATATCCTGTTCAGGTTTTTTTTTGTTATTAGAAAATAGGTTTAAAAAGTTGTCTCTAAGGCACCCATATCAACTTCCTGCTGCTTTTAGTACCAAAGGGGAGCTTCTCATATTTGCTTTATCTTATTTTTCAAATATTATTTTTTTTTCTCCTCACTAACAGTGTACATATCTTTTCCTCTGTGAAGTGTTAGGCTTTGGTAAACTATCCAGAACTTCCATCTTTCTATTTGACCATCATTCCAAGAGTAAAGGCTCTCTGAGGAGCAGAGGCATAGGTAGGAACAGAAACTAACAGGGTAAAGAAATCTAGACAATGAATACATAAATCAGAATATATAAATATTGTGAATTTAAAATCTTCATTATGCACTGAAGAAGACAGAGAAGTAGTCTCTGAAAGGAGTGTTTCTTCAAATAATCAATGTTTAAAAGCTTAAATTTGTAATTTTATTTTTGTCAGTACAATACTTTGTTCTAAAGTTTACATTTGCAGTTCATTGTTCTGGGTCTATTTTAAATCTAAAATAAAAGAACCACTTTTTAAATATATTTCATTCAACATATATAAAAATAAGTGAAAAGGAAAATCATACATATGAGAAAAAGACTCAAGATGAAAGTACAGATCTCTATAACCTGCAAGTGAATAAAAGCAGAAAGTTCTGATGAAACTCAGCACAGAGAGGCAAACTTCCCAAAGTGTAAGTATGAACACACCGAGGATAGTGAGAGTTAGAGAATAGTTGAATTCCATTGACTTTTGAAATGTCAATTTTCAAATATCAAAAGCTCATCAGCAAAATTAATCCTTCAGCTTTCAGGGTCGGTGGGAGTCTTTGTTTAAAAAGTACAATCCAACGAAGAAAAAATACCTATCTTCTGCAGAGAGTGCAACCAGGATATTTCAATTGGTTCAGCACATATTACAAAATATGAAATATATTATATGTGCTTGTATATTATCATATATAAAATACATAACTATGACAGCCTGGCAGCCTCACAGTATGAGAAACAATTAACAAATATCTTCCAATAATGGTTGAAGATATGCAGGTTGCAATACCTTAGGGGTTGGGATAACCCGTGCCCTGTGCCCTTGAATCAAAATGATTCCAACAAAATCTCTCCTTACCAGACATGCAACTATAAGATTATGTTTTCCCACATGAGTTTTAAAATTTAGGTAGCTAATTCCTTGTTATGCCCTTATTCTTTTTTGGAATAGGGTTGTTTATTCTGTTATTTTACACTGGAAATATATAACTTTTAATAACACAGTCAAGAGGTTATATTGTGTCAGATATTTGGATTTGGGGCTTTCAAACAATAATGGAATTTCTAAAGACTATGACGACTTTGTAAGTAACACTCTGGGATACAAGCCTGTGGTAACAAGGGATGTTAGGCTATGGCTTGAAAATGATGTACTTGGGAGTCAAATAATTATAAGGTACACAGACAGATGGAACACATTATACATAGATAGATGGATAAACGGATATATATATATATACATATATATATATATATATATATATATATATATATATATATATATATATGAACTGATTGTAGGTTGCTGATAGGTGATAGATAGTTGTTGCTATATAAATTTATACTTAATAATTATATATATATATGTAATTATTGTTGTGGGAAGTATCATTTCTTCTGACTAAGATCCACATATGTATATAAACAACTTGTTTATATAACATATCTCTAACTGTTGACAAGAGTTAAAAATGAAATAAACTAGTCCAAGGATGAAAGATGAACAAAGATAAACTCTGTCGATAAAATGAAAAGCAGTACTTACCTACCTTGATATTTAACAAGGTAGGTTATAAATAAAAATAAAAATTGAACTGTATTAAACACACACTTCCCAATGGTAGAATTATAATTTTCTGTGAAAGTATAAAATATATGAATGTTTATATACTAAGTAAAACTGTAATAACATCAAAAATAAGTTATAGAGCATAAAGATATATTAGAAATATACTAACTTAAATAAATTTTAACAGATCCTTTCAGTTTAAAAGTAAACAACAATTTAATAAGGCTGTCAAAGACATCACAGATGAAAACAGTGGTCAGCTCTTATATTCTGAAGTTGAAGAAAGGTTTGCTACAATGGATAATAGTGATTAAAATCTGGAAAGGCTCTGGGTTAATGCGTTCTAAATCATAGATACCATGTCATAGTGGAACGAGGTCAGTTGACAAGAATCTATTACAAATATACAGTGTTTTAGAAAACGAACTTGGTGAGTCCCAGCGTACAATGAAAAATAGAAGAAAATGCTAATGAACCTAATCTGAACTGTCAGGTTGTGTACATATAACAATATATTAAAACTGGAGCATATTTATGCGCAATTTCATTTGATTTTTAAAGTGTACACTCAATAAACAAAAACATTTATTACTTTCTAATTTTAAAGTCCGAGACTTGCTAAGTATTGCTCTGGCTACCCTAGATCTTAGAATCCTCTTGCTTCTGCTCCAAAATGACTGGAATTGCAAGGATCCATCACTATGCTTGTTTTAATAAGTATTTACAGTAGATATCAAGGGACAGATGGGTCTGGGAAGATTGGTCAGAGGTTAAAGCACTTGGCTCACAAATAAGGATCAGTGTTCAAATCCCTAGCACTCTCATGGAAGCCAGGGTCAGCAGCACAAGTAGTCTGCATTTTCAACATGACTAAAAAAGGAGAGGTGGAGACAGAATACCCTGAAGCATGTAGACTAGCTAGTCTGTCACACACACTGGCAAGTTGCCTAGAGACCCTGTCTCAAATAACCTGGAAGCTGAGGACTGACACCTGAGCTTGTCCATTGACCTCCACACACATAGCTACATCATGAAAACCTCCCACAAACACACATATGTATAAGCAAAGATTGGAAAACTGGCTAATTATAAAATAGAAATTTATACCTTTAAAAAATATCAATGAAACCAATGAATAACTGAAGAAAGAATGTTTCTGGGTATAAACAATAAAAAAATGAAAATAACAGCAACAAATATATAATTTTCCCCAATCTACATGATGGTTGTCACACCAATTCTTTCAGCAAAAGAACAAAGTAATGCCTTCCTCGTCTTTCAAAAGAATGTGCATTTCATTATGAGTTTAAGGATTTCTTATCAGAAGTATAATAACTAATGAATTGTGTATAATAGATTTTTAAGCACCACTTTGGTATTAAATATTGTGTCAGGCAAGAAAATAATCAGTGGCCATTTTCCCTGGAGGGGGAGACCTGGTGGCACTCAGAGGAAGGACAGCAGGTTACCAAGAAGAGACTTGATACCCTATGAGCATCTACAGGGGGAGGAAGTCCCCCTCAGGAACAGTCATAGGGGAGAGGAATAAGGGGAAAATGGAAGGGAGGGAAGAATGGGAGGATACAAGGGATGGTATAACCATTGAGATGTAACAAGAACAAATTAATAAAATATTATATATCTTGGAAAAAAACCAAAACAAAAAACAAACAGAAATGTAAAGAAAAGATGTATAGAAATGTTCATAAGTGATTTCTACCTTACCAGTAGTTTCATTAATTATAAAGAGATAAAATCCCTAATCAAAATGAAAAAAATAAATAAAAAGGCAAAAATTCATATTGATAAGATCTTTGTATATTGCCAAATGTAATTGCTCAGATTACTTGAGAATGGTAATGGGAAAGTTTCATTTTTGTAGTGGACAAATTTGGGACTTCACCACCTTAACATCTGATCTAATGTAACACTGCTAACAGTAAAATAGTTTTCTGATCTGTCTCATGTCACATGATGTGACATAAACCTGCCTCTGAAGTATTACTGACAAAATAATATCTTTCTTATATTAAGTATCATAGCTTATAAATTTTATTGATTAAAATTTAATAATGTCCTGGTATTTTTTAATGAACTGAAGCCTTAAAATGTAACATTAGATATAATTTGTTCTTCTGCTCAGTCACTGCTGAAAGCGGGAGGGTGGGGGCCTTTTGCTGGGAGAGACTTACTATGTTTCTGAAGCCAGAATGTGAGCAACTACTACTGGAAATTTTATAGATATTTTAAAAGCTCTAGACTGAATTAGTACAAATTAAATCCTTAATGATCTCATTTGTTAAAAAGGCCAGAGTTCACTGAATAGTCACACCACTAGTCCTGTCACAATAAAAATTTTTAAATGAATCAATTTCTGTTCCCAGACAAAATTAAATGTTTGAAGCCCTTTCCTTCCATTGATAATGGCTGTAATAGTGATTTGTTACTAGTAAGTGGAGAATAAAGAAGAGAGGGGTAAATTGATTTCCACCTGTCTCTGACACCTGTTAGCCATGACAGATCTGGTTATCTGTGAATCTGAATGAAATTGCTGAAGCAGATGATATGTCAAAAATTATTGATCCCTTTGCTGTTAAGTAGAAGAGATTTACATGGTCATGTTTTGGATTTGTTTGTCTGTTTTCTTTTGTTTTGATTTGATGTTGTTGCTGTATTTTCAGAAACTGGATTTTGATCATTTGCAATAATAGAAATGTTTATCACAGAAGTACTTAATACAAAGTTTTATTTATTTTGTTAGTGGTGTGTGTGTGTGTGTGTGTGTGTGTGTGTGTGTGAGAGAGAGAGAGAGAGAGAGAGAGAGAGAGAGAGAGAGAGAGAGAGAGACAGAGAGAGAGAGAGACAGAGAGAGAGAGAGAGAGGGAGAGAGAGAGAGAGAGAGAGAGAGAGAGAGAGAGAGAGAGAGAGAGAGAGAGAGACAGACAGAGAGAGACAGAGACAGAGAGACAGAGACAGAGACAGAGACAGAGACAGAGACAGACAGAGAGACAAACAGACAGACAGACACAGAGAGACAGAGACAGAGACACGGAGAGAGAACTGAGTGAGGTTGCATGTGCAGATGGAGATGTGGAAATTAGGGAACACTTTATGGAATCAGTTCCCTTCTTCTACCTTTCTGTGGGATTCTGAAACTGAACTTGGTGCAGAAAGCACCATTATCTAGGAGCCCTCTCGGCAGCCAGGTCTTACATTTTATTTCCCACATGTCATTTGTAGCTTCTTCATTCTGTTCTTCTTGGAATTCTGTCACGCTGGTGCATGACTGCTACACTAGGTGTGGAATAACTCTAACAATGTCAGGTGTTAACAGTAGGGACTCAAAACTGCATGTCCTAAGTACTTTCAATACCAAGAAAATCTGACAGGTCTAGAGTCCCCTAAAGGACAAGCTACTAAACTTGTCTGTAAAGGATTACCAGATCAGTTTGAGGTAGAAAGAGACACAGTGCCATTCTTGGGGCGGGACTCTTGGACATTTTATAAAAAGGAAGAAGGGAGGTAGAGCCTGAACACTGATCACTACGCTTCCCAGGGAAAGATACAATTGGCCGGCTACCTCCTAAAGCTACTGCAAACAGGCTGAACTGTACTTTCAAATTGTTAGCCAAAATGAACTCTTCTTTCTTTAAGTTGCATCTTATCAGTGACTTTGCTGTAGCAACATGAAAATTAGCTCCCTTGTGAGGTAGTATATGCCAGAGATCCATGCTAATGGTGGGGCTGAGGGAGAAGGATGGTTAGTTTTAGGCAGGCAGGCCACTGTTTCTAATAAACCGTCTTGTACACTGTATTGTTACATTTGCTCCTTTTTCTGTTCTTCCTTTTTTATGACAAGAACATGTTCCTTTTTAGTTTTCCTCAATTCCTTCATCAAATGGCATTCTCTACACACTTTGTTCTCCCCTGGCTCAACTGTGTTTCTCTATTTTCTGCTAGTTATAATTTATTTTTAGTTTCTATCATTTATTTATTTCTATTCTTTGATTTTTTTTTTGTTTTTCTTTGCTTTTTTAGACAGGGTTTCTTGGTATAGCCTTGGCTATGTTGGAATTCACTCTGTAGACCAGGCTGGCCTCGAATTCACAGAAATCCTGAGTGCTTGGATTAAAGGAGTGCACCAATACCACCCGGCTTGTATTTTACTTTTATTTCAGTTTTTCCCAAATGCATATAGACCTTATTTATGTATAATAAGTTATATGTGATAGGAATAGTTTTGAAACAATAAGGAAAGCCATATGTAAAAATTACAATTCAAAATATTTAGCTTATTTGTGTTTGGCAACATTGAAGAAAATAATACCTCTCCTACTACGTGAGTCTAAAATTTTGTACCTAAATCATTTTCTATCATGTTTTGCATTTATCAACTCAAAACACATCTTTCTAGACCTTAAAACATTTTCTTAAATCTTAAACGATTTATTTAATTTTTTTATCTTACCATACAAAATATCAGGTTTCATTGTTGCATTTCCACACATTTGATTTTGGTTGATCCTCCTTTTCCTCTAATTTCAAATCACAATCACACTGTACTTCTATTTTATTGTATAAAAGAATAGCCTGATTATTTCTTTGTACTAAATAATCGATATTTCAGTCTGGCAAAGAGTCTCAGTAGGCAGATGGACTACCTATAGGAGTTGAAGATCTGAGTTTGCTCTACAGTATCTCACAAGGTGGCCAGAGAGGACTAACCCTAAAACTCATCTTCTGACCTCCAATGTACACCTCAGCACATGTGTGCCCACACACACACACACACACACACACACACACACACACACACACAAGCATATACATGCACACACAAATACATAAGTAAATAGCTTACCCAAGGCTGCACAGAGAAACCCTGTCTTGAAAAAACAAACAAAAAATAATTTAAAAAATTGTATTTTTTATATTGCCTTTAAAAATAAAATCTAAAGCAAGATAATCCTCAATTGAACTTTGACAAGGTGATATTTATGTTTCTAATTTTATTGCTGATCTTCCCCATCTCAGCTTCAAGTCCAAAAAACATTCTATCAGTGTTTGCTTCTTTCTTGTTAGAATTTCTTCAGTGCAGCTTCATCTGTTATACAACTGTTTCTTTAGAACCCATTTCATAATCTTCCTCAGGGTTGCATACACTTGGACATTAGGTTGAGTCTTAATAGGCTTATAAATTTATTTATTTTTTATTTTCTGAATACATATGTGTGCCTCTCTGAGTTTGAGTGCACCATGTGTCCAGAAGCCTTGGTGCCTGTCAGTTGCCAAGTGACTGATTAACACTCACATGGTGAGTTATCTGTAAGCACAGTGAGCCCTTACCCACAGGGCTCTCTAACCCAGAGTGCTGGTTTGAATGAAGACTGTTCCCATAGGCTCATAGTGGCACTATTTCAAGGTGTGGCCTTGATGACGTAGGTGTGGACTTGTTGGAGAAACTCTGTTCCTGGGGGCAGGCTTTGAAGTCTCAGATGCTCTCCTCCTGCTGCCTCCTGACCTACATGTAGAACTGTCAGCTATCTCTCCAGCACCATGGCTGCCTGCTTGTGACCATGCTTCCTTCCATGAAGATAATGGACTAAACCTCGAAACTGTAAACAAGCTTCAATCAAATGTTTTCTTTTACAAGAGTTGTCATAGTCATGTTTTATGCTTTTATGTTATGTCTACACCAATGTAAACAGCCTAAGATGCCTAGCAAGATTGATTTTCATCACTGTTTTGTCTATTTTTTTTTTCTTTTTGAGAGTTCTAGAGATCACTGCCTTAATATTCTTATTTATAAGACACTCTCCTCAAAGGTCCCTCAAACTGGAACTATAAGTGACACACACATTCTTCTTTCCTTAAAAGTCTTTAGACATCTTTCAATCAGCCTGTTATATAAACCACAATTTGGCTGGATATCCCATCATAGGACCAACCCTTCCTGTGCAGAAGGCCAACATGTGGGCCTGGTAACATTTAGCTTGCAAGATTGCAGGAGACATATCTGTCATTGGTCACTTCTTTTGTAACTAGGAAAGCCATTATTTCAGTATGGAGCTTGTATATTTATAAACTTTTCACCATAGAATTTAAAAATACTTGCGTATAGCCAAGAAGAATTTTAGCCATGCTTAAATCATTTTTCATAAGGCAGGAAAGTTAAAATATATTTTCCCATTTTCTACCTTTTTGTAAAATACGACTTTTATCTTAAGCTCCATAATTCCCATCACTTAGGAAAGTTGGTTGCAATTCTATTTTAACTACATGGTTTGATTTCCTATAAGGCTCCTTAGTCTTACTATTATTCTTTTATTTTTATTTATTTTTTTCTGAGATATTTTCTCAATTATTTGAAAATTTCATACAATGATTTTTAATCATATTCACACATACCCTGAACTCATGCTAGGATCATCCCATCCTCCCTACCCAACAACTGTTAAAAATCTTTTTTTCCCTATCACTTTCAATAGCAACCCCTACATTTCAGACAAATGAACTTCCACTGGAGTGTGGTTGACTTACCAGAGTCAAGTGTATGGCTAGGGTGGAACTTCCTACTCGCCTTCTTTTTCCATGCTGGGATTTGTTCTGGCATGAAACTGCCACAGGGCTTGTGCATGCTGCCATAGCCACTGTGAGTTCATGTGTGTAGCCGTTTGTTCTGTTTTCCCAAAAGATGCTTTCCTTGTAGTCCTCCACCACAACTGGGTCTTAGGCTTTCTTTCTGCCTTCTCTTCCATAATAATCCATGAGCCTTTGGAAGAGGAGTGCGATGTAGAAGTCACATTTAGGTGTGAATATTTTGCAGTCTCATTTAGGCATGAATATTTTGCAGTCTCTTTTTCTTCTTTGCACCTTCACCATCTATGGATCTCTGAGTGAACCACCACCTACTGAAAATGGGAGCTTCTCTGATGACAGGTGGGAGATGAATTAATCTCTGGGTATAAGTCATTAGGCCAAAGAGTGTCACAATTCCCATTATTTTATTTGTTGATTTTTTAAAAAAGATATTTTAATTTCCAAAATTTTTGAATCAGATCTTATTTCCAAAAAATGTTATTGAGGGGGCTATATTTTGTTTACTGTCTTAATGTAGTGTCTGTGTTAAATGCCATACCTGGTGTTGTGAGAGGAACCTATTCTTATACATGTTACACTCTTGGATTAGTTTGTATGACTCAGGTGACACTATAGCTTCTGGAATAAGGAAAAGGGTGGAAATCAACTTGGATTGTGGAAGACATAACATTAGCTATACATATTGGGCATGGACCATATCACAATGTGCTAGGCACCACTGAAGTGGCAGACAGAAGAAATACTTTTCCTCAGCTTTGTCCTTCTGCTGTGGATCAATAACTGCTTGCATGACAACTGAAGCCTTTACAACTAGGCTTGTTAATTGTTGGAACAAGGAAAGCCTTGTAGAAGGACTATTGAACATCTTGTCAGAAAGAGAAAGGGGTCCTCTGAGTATAAGGTTCCTTGGAATAGTGGAGTTTGAATGACATGTTGAGGGAGAGAGACATACTCTCATAGTCACAAAGGAAAAAAAATGTTCTATGAAAGGTGACACAATGATTGTGGGGACAGGTAAATTCTCCTCAAAGCCACCATTGAGGTAAGTTTTGTATTTTCCATATTTGTAAATGAATCTCCTTAGGCAAATGTTTTGCAGTCTTAGCTTTTTTCAGAATTTTAGTATTTAATATCATTCCCAGGTTTTTCTATAAGAAAGAAAGGGGACAGCAGAAACAGGCAGAGGAGGCAGAAGAAGAAGAACAATAATAACAATGGCATGAAGAAGAGAAGCAGGAAAAAGGAGATGAGGAAGTTAATTTTTACATCATTGTTTTTTTAATCCTGCACCATAACAGTGCTCTGGGGCATCCATTCACATCTTCTCCTCTCAGTCTTCCTGTCAGGCTTAGAATCTTTTCAGCTCAAAAATACAGAAACTAAATCAATTGGTATTTCTCATCTCAAAAAAAGTGAATACTTTGATGTGGTTTTTGACTGCACACATGTACAGTTAATGGTAATCAGAAGGTCAGTTAAAGCGCAGAGAGCTGGAGCAGCAGAAGGTTCTGGGTTGCTGAGAAGTGAACTAAGCTCATCCATAGGAACAAACATGAGCTAAGCTGCTGAGGCATCTCTTGATCTCTCACATTTGCCATTTTCAGAAGAGGACAATCTGAAAACATTGAGGCCACCATATTTTCAGAATGTTCTACCTAGATTTGTGTAAACTATGATTTTCTTATATCACTGCAAATTTTACTCAAAATAACAGATGAAAATGCCATTAATTTTTGTTGTTGTTTTGGAGATGAGACAGGAGTTTTAATGCATTCACTGGTTTTCCTAAGATTATGTAGATAAAGCTGCTGACTTCAGCCTGGAAGCTTTGGCTTCCTCATTCTCTTTCAATTATTTAGCATGAATTTTTGTTGTGTAGCTGCATTAAAACTAGCACAGATGCTATTTTTGTCTGGTATGAGACGTAGGGAAACTCTTAGCTTGGGATTTGTGTCCAAACATGTCCTCTTACTTACATTCAGCTGGAGGAGGCCTTGGCTTTAAGCAGAAAGTTTCTATCTTTCCCTCTCCTTGACACCTAAAAGAGTCATTTGCCACAGTCCTTGGGTCACTACTGCTGAGCTCATAAATAAATATCCAACTCATTTAGGTAAAGGAATGGTTAAATGAACCAAATCTTCTAGAATTCAGAATTATTCTTATAAGCCATATCAACGCTGACAATAGGTACTCACAGGATAAATAGGAAAGTTTTGCCCAGAAGATTTCAAAAGGTTCACAAAATATTTCCTGGCCATTTTCCACTGTGAAGAACTTATAGTTCACTTTAGTTTTACTCCTAGAAACACCCTAGAGCACACACAACCTTTGATGTTTTATTAAGGAAGGGAAGGCTTTGATGATCCCCTAATGGGCCCAGGGACAGTTCCTCTTCCAGTCAGCCCCTCCCTCCTCATCCCTTGCCAAACATCCTCACGAAAAGAAGAAACTTTGGTAATCTTTTGCTCTGACATTGGCTCTTTTTTTAGGAGCTTATCACATAACTCAAATTTGAAAAGTAGTTAAGAAGGTGTATGAAATGCATTGTTATTAATTGTGAAAGTAGAAAGGTCATTTGGAAAACTACATTTAAGACACACTCATGATACTGTGTTAAAAAATCTTTAGTAAGATTAATGCATCCTCTTTTGAGCTCTCCTTGTTAGTTTAGCTCTTTATGTATTGGATAGCAGCATGGTTATCCTTTAATTTATGGCTAACATCTACTTATAAGTGAGTACATGCATGTATTTCTTTCTGGGACTGGGTTACCTCACCGAGGATGGTCTTTTTAGTTCCATCCATTTGCCTGCAAATTTCATGATTCTCATGTTTTTAACAGTTGAAAAAGACTCCATTGTATAAATGGGCCATATTTTTAAAATCTATTCTTCAGTTGAGGGACATCTAGGCTGTTGCCAGATTCTGGCTATTATGAATAAAGCTGCCATAAACATAGTTGTGCAAGTGTCCTTGTTGTATGGTGGAGCATCTTCTGGGTATATGCCCAGGAGTGATATAGCCAGGTCTTGACGTAAATTTATTCCCAATTTTCTGAGAAATACTCACATGATTTTCAAAGTGGCTGTACAAATTTGTATTCCCATTAGCAGTGGACGAATTTTTTGCCTTGTTTCACATCCTCGTCAATATGAGCTGTCACTTGTGTATTTTAGCTTAGTCATTATGATAGACTTAAAATGGAATCTCACAATCATTTTGATTTGCATTTCCCTCATGGCTAAAGATGTTGAGCATCTCTTTAAGTGTGTCTTGGTCTTTGAGATTCATCTATTGATAATTCTCTGTTTATCTCTGTACCACATTTTAAAAATCGGATTATTTGATTTGTTGATGTCTAGTTTCTTTTTTTCTTTTTATTATTTTGTACATATACATTTATATTATTACACATACACACAATAAACTACCTACAACAAGAAGATCCATGAAACAATCACGAATTATATAAATGGTACATTCATAATGTTTTGGCTATTTATATTTGGCAACCTTGAAGAAAACATCTTTCCTATATTGGTACATCTAAGATTCTGAATGTAAATGAATATGTACCATATGTCATCTCTATTAACTTTAAACATCTATCTAGTAAAAACAGTTTTCCCATCCTCTAGGCTGCCATTTTGTCCTTTTTTTTTTTTTTTAGGCCTCCATAGTTTCTTTCTTCCTTCCTTCCTTTCTTTCTTTTTATTTTTTTTATTAAAGATTTATTTTTTTATTAATTTATTCTTGTTATATCTCAATGGTTATCCCATCGCTTGTATCCTCCCATTCTTCCCTCCCTCCCATTTTCCCCTTATTCCCCTCCCCTATGACTGTTCCTGAGGGGGATTACCTCCCCCTGTATATGTTCATAGGGTATCAAGTCTCTTCTTGGTAACCTGCTGTCCTTCCTCTGAGTGCCACCAGGTCTCCGCCTCCAGGGGACATGGTCAAATGTGAGGCACCAGAGTACATGAGAAAGTCATATCCCACTCTCCACATTTTGTCCTATTGATGGAGACATGAATTTCACTGTGAAGGGGAAATAGAATAGACATCCAGGGAGGAGGGGGGGGATTGGATGGGGGAAAGTGAATGGGAGCAGGAAGAGTCAGGTGTGGGGAGGATGGAAGGAGAGACAACTGGGATCAGGAGATAGCTGTGGGATGAGTTAGAAACTTAGCACAATGGAAACTTCCAGGAATCCATGAGGGTGACCTTACCCAAGACTCCTAGCAATGGAGGATATGGAGCCTGAAGTGGCCATCTCCTGAAGTGGCCGTCTCCTGTTACCAGTCAAGATTTTCAGCGGAGGGATTAGGGTACTAACTCAGCCACAAAGCTTTTGACCTATAATTTATCCTGTCTATAAATGTGCTGGGGTAGGAAGCAAAGGAATTAAGGGAGTGGCCAACCAATGATTGGTCCAGATTGAGACTCAAGCCATAAAAGATCCTTTAGCTCACTCTTTTCTGGTGAGTAAATAGAAGATTCAGGATGAGACAGCAGACAGGAGGATAGAGGAAAGTAGGGTATTTATTCTCCTAGTCTTTCTGAAGGAGTAAGAAAGGTTAGTGAATGTTGATAGGGTATCAAGTCTCTTCTTGGTAACCTGCGTCCTTCCTCTGAGTGCCACCAGGTCTCCCCCTCCAGGGGACATGGTCAAAGTTGAGGCACCAGAGTATGTGAGAATGTAATATCCCACTCTCCACTTTACTGTGGAGAGTGTTCTGTCCATTGTCTAGATCTGGGTAGGGGTTTAAGGTTTACCGCCTGTATTGTCCTTGGCTGGTGCCTTAGTTTGAGCGGGACCCCTGGGCCCAAATCTGCCTATCATAATGTTCTACTTGTTGGACAGGATATTCTTCACAGTTGAGTGGAGAGGGGGACTGACTTTCACACCAACTCTGCTGCCCAATATTTGACCATGTCCCCTGGATGGGGAGGCCTGGTGGCACTCAGAGGAAGGAGAGTAGGCTACCAAGAAAAGACTTGATACCCTATGAGCATATACAGGAGGAGGAAGTCCTCCTCAGTCACAGTCATAGGGAAGGGGCATAAGAGGAAAATGGGATGGAGGGAGGAAAGGGAGGATACAAGGGATGGGATAGCAATTGAGATGTAACATGAATAAATTAATAAAATATATTTTCAAAAAAAAAAAAGAAAGGTTAGTGATTTCTTTTATTAAATCTTCCTGTTGTATGCTGGAAGCTCTCTCCATTTACCTCTTCTGTGTGGCAAAAGGTGCTTTCTCTCCTCTGACCTTAGATTTAGGTGACTTCCTGCTACAGCCACCACTAGAAATCTTAGCTCTTCCTTACTGATTTCCTCAGTCTTCATGTTCTCTGCCCTGTCTTGTCCCCTGATTCTGTGATCACTGTAAATCTAACTAAATAATCTTTTGTTAAACTTTGTTAAGCCAGGATGAATATGACCTGTGCTCTTTTTTAAGCCACGGTTGATATATTGTGTAAAAATACTCATTTCTGAATGGTCCAACATTAGCATAGAAAAAATATACAAGAAAATCATAATTCAAAGTCAGAATATTTAGCTTAATTTGAATCTGTTTGTGCTAATTTCAGAATTTTATTGAAATTGAGTTATCTGTACCTCAGTTTTCTCAAAACTGAAATTCTCTCTCAGAGGGTCATTTAGCCATCAATTTTTTTCTATATTTATTATTTAAGGTAGTATATATACACCAATATTGTAATACTACTTTTTAAATTTTCATGTGAGAAATTAATTTATTTATTTTTATATTTTTATTGAATGTATTTACACTTATATTTTTATTTTATATTTTATTGAATGTATTTACACTTTATATTATTGCAAATATAAACAATTAAATAAGCTACCTACAGAAACCATCAAGTTTTATTGAGATAGAAATTGGTACAGAGTCCGGGAACCATGATACTGAAAGAAGAGAGTTTATAACAATTACCAGTGTGGTTAAGCTAGAATGGATTCCTGTAATGCTTTTAACTACAAGTTCTTAGGGTTGGTACCAAAAACCCTTAAAGTGATGTTTTTATGACATAAGTGAAGCAAAAAGTAAAGCAGCAGCTAATTGAAATAGTATAGATGCAGGGTTCATGTCCACTGCTGCCACAGCTGACCAGATCCTGATCAGCCTGAGGCATTGCCTCCCTACAGGACTCCCTCAGGTCTCTCCTGCAGCTTCCTGGAGTATTTAGATAAGTGAAGAGGTGCTGCCTTGTTTCTTAGGTGACACACATATCACAGTTGGGAGCACTGAGAGACAGGTGTTGATTTCAATTTGGCCTCTGTCTTCCAGAACTTGAGTGCTTGTCCCAAGTACTATTTCTGCAGGCATGTGCCATCTCATGCCCTTACCTAGCACAGACGCATTTGCTGCTATCTTTTTCTTTGGCTTCTACAGTTATGGAAGCTCTATTCTTTATTTTATCCCTTTATCGACATCATTGATGTTTTCTTTCCTTCACTGAGTTCCAACATGTATGAGTCCTTTTCTTTTTCTCCTCTTTGAGAAATACACTCCCAAAATGAATGAAAAGATAACATAGAATATTAGGAATATGTTATATGAACAGACTCTTAAATAATCGAATACGTATTTTACTTTACCGGATCATGAAGTGAAAGAAAGAAAAAGAAAAACCTCATGAAAACTCAAAAGTCTCCATTTCAAGAAGTAAGGTAACTGTGCTTTAACAGTTGAGAATCTTTTCAGAAATAGCTTGAAGAGCAGATTTTTCTGACTCCTTTTTCCTTGATGAGAATAGCACCAAAGCTTTGTTCACGATGAAGATAGACGACTGGGCAGCAATTACAGATTATTAATTTTCACTGGGTTATGAGCAAACCCTGTTTATTTTCCAAGGACTGCTGTCATTGTCTACTAAAGTTTTACTCCCAATGCTTTGCTCCTCTGTAGAAGCCCACGCCCATTTAGCATGTGATGCATTTGCAGCTGCCAGGAGTGATCCACTTGGAAGAGCCCAGCAACCTTATGCTTGGACCCTGAAAGTTACAGAAATAGTGTCTTTGTGTCTTTGATTCTCTCTGGGTCATTTAATAGGGACGATTCCTCTTTATTCTTTTTCTTTTTCTATGTAGCTTTGTGAGTCGGCGTTTCAACGTGTCTGTCAAGAACCTTCTTCAACTTCAGAGGTTAAACTACAGGATCTAATGAGGTAAAATTATTTTTAGCTTAGCCTCTGGCTCTATCAATTCCAGGAAAATTTTGAATTAAGCTTTGTGACTTTGTAGGGGAAAAAAAAAGAAACCAGGCTGCCAAACAGTCTTTTTAAAAGTCTCCTCTCGTTTTATCTCTCCTTCCCTTCTTTCCTTCTTCCCATTTTCTTCCCTCCTCTCTTTTTAAGAAATTAAAATAAAAGTCTTTACATCATCAGGGATAAATTATAAGGTGGTTTAATTTAAAAAAATTTAGGTGCACATTGCACACCTACACATGCGTGCGCTCATGTATTTACTATTTTAATTGGGCTCGCTTATCTGGTGAGTACTATTGTATTAGAAATAGATACTTTGCATAAAGTGATGTATGAACATAAAATATATTATATGTTTTTTCAGAAAATAGCACTTATCCCTTACATGTAAGGTTGGTGCTAAAGAAGGAAAAAACGGCTACCACTTTATTCTTATGGGTAGGAGTATTTCTCCCACAGTAAATGCTCATCCCAATTCAGAGTCCGAGAACACACAGTAGTTTCCAGAAGAAGTTAGATTCGTTCGTTAAAGTGAGTGTGAGTCAAACACTCGTGACTTTTATAATTGAAGAGAATGAGAATGACTCAGACAATAAACGTCACCCTATTGTGAACCCTGAGATTGTGAACCTTTAAACCTTGTTTCTCACTTGGTGTGGCTCAGCCCTAACACATACCTTTAACTCAAGAGCTTTCTGTAAACAGGATTAAATAAAGATAACCCTAGGTCAAGAGGCATAACAAGCAACCAGGTGACAGTGATTAAACAGAAAGGAGGGCCATTGAGAGAAGGGTATTTGAGACAGTGTGGAGAGGAAGAGGCTTTTGGTTAGCTCTTTTTGGGACATGAGCTGAGTAGAAACTGCTTTTTCCTTCTGGGATGTCAGATGAGTAGGAAGATCAACAGCGTGCCTTCTCTGCCTCTCTAAACTAGTAGGTTTTTCACCATAGCATCTGGATCCTGAGGCTTGATTGGCAAAATCAAAGGATTGTGATTTTCTTTCTTTAAAACAGCAAATAGGAAAAAGGCTGGGACGACATGGTTAGGAATACCTGGAGGAGGAAACAAAAGCCTGGGATAGAGAGGGAAAACAGAAGGCATAATGAGAGTGTCTGGAGCAGGAACAGGAGAGTAGCCAGGCCATAAGAATGACTGGCTGGGGCTGAGAGTCATTCATGAGCTGGAGGAAGCTTTGAATAAAGGAAGACTTGGGAGTGTCTAGGATGCTAGTCCAGACTTTGAAATGCTGATAAACACAGGTTATATTAATTGGAGAGTCAAATATACTTTTTATTGGAGGGGGAGGTCTACCAAAAGGAGTAGACCAGATCCAGGTTTTGTTTAAAAACAAGAAAGGAAATCCTTTAATACCCTAGGATGAGATGCTCCTAGACTCAATTTTGGATGAGTCAGTGGTCATACCCCTTTTTTTTAAAGGATGCCTTTTGGACTTGAGACCATTCTCCTTCTCCGTAGATGTGGGAACTGTAGCTCTACAATGGCAGTCTCATTTTATGGAGATTGAGTTACTTACTTTACCCATGCATATCAGGGTCAGGGAGAGTAGCGATGCTTCAGACATGAACTTTGATACCCCCGATTTTATCACTTCCCCTTGGTGAAAAGGCCCCACAGGCACACAGAGGAAGGTGTATCAGGGCATCTGAATGAGATCTGATAGGTTATGGCCATATGATGGGAGAGTAGGGCTCCTTCTTTCAGAAGTCTAGGGAAGGGGAATAGGGAGAAAGAGGGAGGAAGTGTGGGAATAGGAAGATACAAGTGAGGGGATAACAATCGTGATGGAATCTGAATAAAGTATAATAATTAAAAAAAAAAGATATGAGTGGCTTGACATAGCTTTCCAAATGACTGAGATTTGTGCTAGGAAGCTATGCACTGTCGCCTCCCCTCTACATCCTCTGAGAAGCACCTTATTTTCATGCTGGGTAATACTATATCAAAGACAGACAAACTAGCTCTACACTCAGGCCACTGGCAAGCATAGGCAAAATATGAAGAAAAGAAGTTAAATACATAGAGGTTGATAATTTACAAAACAGCCTGAAGTTTTAGCAAATTAATCAATGTAAAATAAGGGCCATGTTTCCTTTATAGACATCTCATGCTATAGACTCTTCCTCAGGAAGACTCCAATGAGATCTCTTTAGTATTATCTAAATATACAACTGCGGGGATTTGGCTGTTCTACAAAGCAAACAGGCTTTCAGACACACAGTCCTCTGAACACATGCTGTGCTAAGACTTCAGATAGAAAGTCATGACTCAACCTTCCGTAAATTTCAACTGTGTAATTATAAAAGGGTTTCTCCCAAAGACAGCATACAAACGCCGTGCACTGTAAACTATCTTGTGAGATATTTGTGAAACCATTGTTCTGTCAGGTGGTATATATTCCAGCTCCGTCATGACCCATATACTACTATGAGGCAGTAATCTGAAGAGAAATTTTTAGAACCCTTCTGCTTTTAATAGGCCCTTATTTAAGAGTAGGTTCCTGCTCTTGCTGTCCTATATAAATAGTATCCCAAGAAAGGCAGTTATTAAGGGGGCTGGGTGCTGATCTCACCCTTCTCATCATATCCGACCTTGGTGTTTCTCTTTCACTTCTGGGTACCATATTTCAGTACTCACAGATGTTCAGTGAGCACAAATCTCAAGTTTTAGAAACCCTATATATAAGAGAAATGCTTCTCTCTCAAATATTTCAATTTTGTCTTAATATATTCTTGTTGCTTGTACAACTCACTTTCAAATAAACTTAGTTAATTTAAGTCTCATCACTGTATGGAATTTGTTTTATCACTATCTTTGTGTATGTTTTCATGTTATGCTGCTTTTCCTGAACAAACTTCCACATACATAATGACCTCTATTATTAAACACTTTGTCGTGTGTTTTTAGTATCAAGGATATCAGCTTATATAACCACTTTACACTTGGCTAAACAATTTAACAAATAGTGGGAAAACTGCTGTATTACTCAAATTTTATTCCGATTTCTCCCGAATTAATGATCCAACTCATGATCAGATACTCTTTGTTAAATTTCTGTGATTCCTATACCATTAGCTGGTTGAAAATTACAGAATATTTATAAGCTATACATCTGAAAAAGGATGAATATCAAGACTATATAAGAAACCTGACAACTTAATGGCAGAAAATTAAACTGCTCAGCTAAGCACAGTCTAGAAACACAAGAGATATTCTACTGAAGAGGTGTACAAGTAGCCAATAAGGGCATGAAAACCTAATCCATTTTAATAGCCATAAGAGAAGTGCAAATCAGGTCCACATTAATTTCTAGGCATGTCTGGAGGAGCTTTTTCTTGACTAATGATTAAAGTGCGTGGATCCACCCTGAACAGGTGGTCCTAGATGGTACTAGAAAGAGACTGAGGAGGCTGTATGGAGTAGGCTGTAAACAGCTCTTCTCCTTGGTATTCATCTCAGTCTCTGACTCCACATTGCTATTCTTCTTGAGTTCTTGCCTTGGCCTCCCTGAAGAATAGATAAGCTGAGTAAGACTTTTACCTACTGTTTGCTTTTGGGTATGGGATTTATTAGAATAAAGCAAATAAAGAAACCCCCAGCCAAAAAGTGACAGTGTCATCTGCATTCCTTCAACTGAACTTGTGTTTACTTTCTAGAAAGCATTCCTGAAGGCAAGACTCAACAGAATTCTTTTTTGAAAGTTTTAAAAAATAATTTATTCAGATTACAACCCATCATTATTCCCTCACTTATGTCTTCCTATCCCCCCCCTCTTTCTCCCTATTCCCGTGCCTTACACCTCTGACAGAAGGGGACTTCCTTCTCCACCATATGGCCACAGCCTATCAGGTCTCATCCAGATAGCCTGCTTCCACTTCTTCTGAGTGTCACCAGGCCTCCCCACAAAGAGGAAGTGGTCAAATTGGGGACACGAGAGTTCATGTCAGAGGGAATCCCCACTCTCACCACAACCATGGAGAATGAGCTTTCCATTGCTAGATCTGAATAGGAGGTCTAGGTTTACTGCTTGCATTGACCTTGCAGTTTCTGCAAGCCCCCATGGATCTTGATCTGCCAACCTTCATAGTCTTCTTGTGGAGGTCCTGGACCAGAATTATTTTTTTAAAATAACATTTTGTAGTTTTGGCAAATAATAATTTTAGAAAATGGTGAAGTGATAAAAAATAAAATTGCTCAAAACCAAAATTCTTCCCATTTAGGATTCGATAGTTTATACTATAGAATTTCCCTATAGCCTGCTCAGCCTTATTCTATAGTTTATACTATAGAGTAAAAATAATTATATTCCGGGTAGGGGTTCAAGGTTTTTACTGCCTATTTTTTCCTTGGCTGTCGCCACAGTTTGCAGAGGACCCCAGGGCCCAGACTCGCCTATAGTTTTCCAGGACCCACTGGATCCTTCCATTTCCTCTTTCTCCCAGGCTTCTCCCACCTAAAGTTTCAATAGGATGTCCTCCCCTCTTACCCACTATTCTGGTAGGTACAGTTTTTCATGGGGACGTATCTCCACTGTTGAGTGGAGAAGGAGATCTAACTTTCACACAAACTCTGGTGCCCCATATTTGAACATGTCCCTTGGACGGAGATGCCTGGTGGCACTCAGAGGAAAGATAATAGGTCACCAAGGAGAGACTTGATACCATATGAGCATATTCAGGGGGAGGAGGTCCCCCTCAGACACAGACTTAGGGGAGGGGAGGGGAGTAGTAGGGGGGAAGTGGGAGGAAGGGAGGAATGGGAGGATACATGGGATGGGCTAACAACTGAGATGTAATATGTATAAATTAATAAAAATGTATTAAAAAAAATAATTATATTCTACAGTTTACACTATAGAATAAACATAAGCATATTCTATAGTTTATGTTGTAGAATAAGCAAAGAGGAAATTACGGTTTGTATTTAGTATCTTAAACACTATGGTTAGAGGCAGATTTCCAGGGATAAGACTTGATGGCTGTATATTAAGGGGGAAATTATTCCCAGCTGTATTTAGAGTATTATAAGAGACAACCTGACAGCCTTGCCTTCTACTGAGAAGGTTCAACTTTTGATCTTAAAATAATAAGGAGGCTCTATTTTCCAAAGAGCCAGTTATTTTGAGCACCAAAGAGTTCAGTGGCAGTTCAAAATGCCAACCAGATACATTTTGACTGAAAAACATGGCAAAGAATAGTTCCCAAAAGTTAATTGTGTCTTCTAAAATACAAAACTGCTACTCTCTCTGATATAAAATCAAATTTGGTAGAATCCATACAATTTTGGAGTAAAGACTAGATTATATTGAACAAGTGCATAATATATTTACTGAAAAGAGAAAGCACTTAGGGTTCACTATGACAGGCAAAGATCTTGGTAATAGTAACATATATGTATATAAACACAAACACATATGTGTGTGTTTTTTAAAGCATTGTCTATAATATTCATATTTTTTACTTTAACTATTTTATTTAATTATTATGTGGGTCTGTGAGTGTGTGTGTGTACATGTGTGTCTGCATGCCTAAGTTCACATGGTAGGCGTTCACAACTTTCCAGAGTTGGTTCACTCCCTTCAGGTTTCTGTGGGTCCAGGGGATTAAACTCAAGTCGTCAGGCTTCTGCAGCAAGCATTTTTTGCTCTGAGCTGTCTTGCAGACCTACAAATTGAATGTCTTCTTTGAAAACACTGTAGGTGATTTATATAAGAAGCAAACATTTCTTATCTACGTTGAATTATCTCCTATGAAGAAAACAGAAGGAGCAGTCTCGGCATCATGCTACCTCCCATCCCTGCTCTGTCTCTAGACAAATTATAATTTCCTATGAATCCTAAATTGATAGACAATAGCTTGACTCTTTCCTTTGTTCTTTAGAAAAGATGCTGCAATCAATTCTAGGTTCTCAGTGGAGAGGCCCCGAGAAAGAGCTAATTGGGTGGCATAGTCTGTCAAGAATAAGAAGCTTGCGGGCGTTCTTCAGTTAGGGGATAAAGCTAGAACGTGCTGATCTGCTTATAATTTTATTTTAGTTTTAAATTATTATAGACTACAGCGAGTCTTATTTTAATCTTCAAGAATAGTATTTTGTGACTTACAGTTCAATTATGAGGCTCAAATGTCATGATGAATATAAAACATGCATAAAATAAAATCTCCATCAAATGATGCGCATCTTTGATTCTAGCCATACACTTTATTACTAAAACACAATTGTGAAAAGTGAAAGTATTGGCAGGAGGATAAGACTGAGGCTTAGAAATTTTGGAGCATCCGTGGTGCATTTCCGAATTCTCAGCATCTGATTAAATGTGGTGTCAGTGGATTCCCCTAAGGGCTCATTTACATTTCTCAGGCAAAAAAAATTTTTTGTTCACATTTGTTGGCCTCTTACTAGTGCTTGCAAATATGATATTTTCATGGAAAGTCTTTATTATCATATATAAGATGAACTCTTTATAGAATATCTTAATCCTTAAGCTTGTAGAATTCTGTTATTGCAAGAGAGAAGAGACACACAATGGTTCACAGAAGAAAATGTCAAGAAAGGCACAAGTTGGTGGGATGAATCTACAAATCCAGAGAACAATGGACTGGTGACGAATATCAGAGGGAGGCAAGAGGCAGGAAAAGTTTCTGCTTTCAATTTTCAGAGTGTGGGCCTAAGTTCGCTAACACCATGGAAAGCATTTTACCTTCCAAACTGTGAGAAAACTAATTACTTGTGTTGAAGCCATCTACTTTGAAATACTTTATGACCAAAGTTCTAGTGAAGGAGGTTCATGGTCCCATAGCTGGAGACATTAGGCAACGCTTCCCATATCCCGCCAAAATGACAATGGGTTATTTTTACCACAGACTGTTGTCTGACCTGGTACTAGATGTGTGCTTGGAGTATGCAACACACATTGTGTCCACTTCTGCTTCTCATTCCCTGATACTGCAAACCCAGTATTTCATTTCAACATTTGAACTAGGTGTTATGTCCTGGGCTTTGGAGAAGAAAGAATTTTGCATGTGTGAGTGGATATCCAAGTGGAGTACATATATAAGCTGACTTTAAAAGCAAAGAGTGAATCAAAAAATAGCTTAAGTCATCTAGATCATTATGTAGTATGACATCATGCTGTTTTGTGGATTAATAAATTCATAGTGTAATTTTGATACAAGATTTGAAGTTCAAGTGCCTTAAAACTTGCGGTATAAGCTGAGAGGAATATAGGGAGGGTGATCTGTGGTTGGGACATATCGTATAAGGGGAAAAAATAAATGAAAAATAACTCATAGGATGTAAAGGCTGAAGGAGTCATGATTTCTCTGAATAGATGTATTCTTAACTGTAAAAGTTAACTCTCAAGGTTCAGTCTAACCATTCATTGACCATATTATCTTAAGCATAAGTTTTGGTCAACCTTTATTCTGATCACTGCCTTTACATCCAGCATTCATGGATTTAGTACATTTCTGTATTTGGTGACATTTTTCAAACCTGAAATCTCCTAATTCTTTGTATCTAAATACAACCTTCAGTGCTACAACTATTAACTCCGTCCTTCACAGATACTCTGCTAATTACTATAATCTATGCCAAGCACTTGACATGATCTGATTGTGCAGGTCTTATTTCTAAACCTCTACCATTCCTATCTGATGCTGCCATATTTGATATAAGGAAAGGAAGTAGATGGCAGAGAATAGCCCCAAATTTCAACACGATTCTTAACTACTTGTGGTTAGTTATCTGTTCTATGAATGTACAGTGTCCATGTTCTCTTCAGTGCACAGGAGAGTAAAATGTACAGTGGGTGATGAATAAAATTGAAACTTTACTTGGTGACAAAGAAATTCAATAAGTGGACTAATCCAGTTTTCAGATCCATAATCTGTATAAATCACAGGATTCAATTATTCTATAAAGTATGTGCAAACCTCAGTCTTTTCTTGAAAACAGAAAAACTGGATAGGGGTTTATAGTACTAAACGACTGATTTATGTTTTGAAAAATTATGGAGGAATTTACATATCTAACCTTTTTAATTCTCAGAGTAACTTTCTTTTTGTTACTTTCAGTTTGAGATCATTATTCTCAGTTTCAAAATTAGGAAAGAGTCTTTAAATGACAAGACTGGGCGGAGGCTGTTGTGCGATATTATTCTTCATCATCTAGAAAATTATGTGTAATAGAGAACAGCAGATTATTTTGAGAAACAGATCTAGAGAATATTTTGAAACCTTCATCAAGATCAAAGTTCACATTAAAAAATAAATTATCAATAGCCAACCACTGCTTTCTCATATTAAACAATGTTCTCCCAAAATATGGCAGCAAGGCAGTAAGCTTGCTTAAGGGAAAGCATTAAGGCTTAGGTGTGTAGAAGGAACACAAGAAGAATTGCTATAAAAGAGGAACAAATACTCTTCTATAAAAAGTAATGTCCCCTGAAAAAAGCTTTATTTCATATGATAATTATGCTCTGTAAAATAAAACTACTTAGTGATTAGCCTACAAATTAACCTTTGAACATTGGTCATGAAAAAGCTGGGCTGCTCATTTATTTCATTTACTTTATAATACTTTAATTCCATGGTATTTTATGAGGAAAACTTCAGAGAAGATCTCATTTTGATTACAAGTGCTTTGGGGAATACAGGATATAATATTCTTCACTAATCCTTTCTGATGACAATTTTAAAATGTGTAGAAATATTTAGGACCACATGGTAAAAAAAAATGTATCATTCATGTACTGGTTAAAGAAACCCAGCAAATTATTATTACTGAGAATTTTTTTATTAATTTATTCTTGTTACATCTCAATGGTTATCCTATCCATTACTGAGAATTTTATAATGCATATAATTTGTTTAATCAAATTATATTCAACCCCTCATTTTCTCCCCTTCGATTCCTTCCCATTCTTCCCCTAAATAACCTACTTTTCCAAACCATCTTCATAATTTTGTGTCCTTTCTCTCTCTCTCTGTCTTTGTCTCTCTGCCTCTGTCTCTGTCTCTGCTTCTCTGTCTCTCTGTCTCTGTCTCTGTCTGTCTGTCTGTCTGTCTGTCTGTCTGTCTGTCTGTCTCTCTCTCTCTCTCTCTCTCTCTCTCTCTCTCTCTCTCTCTCTCTCTCTCTCTTCTTGAGTCCAGTTAATGAAATATATGTGCATAGATGCTGGGCTATCTGTTGGGTAGCCTCTTAGAAGATGCATCCTTGATGAACACTGACCTTCCCTCTTCCAGGAACCATTCATTGTCAATGGCTGATAAATGTTAAATATTATTCTTTCGGTTGCCTCAGCATCTGTTTTGAACTGATACTGGATGAAACATCTCAGAGGATAATTCTGCTAGGCTCCTGTCTGCAAGCATAGCAGAGTATTGTTAGTAGTGCCAGGGGTTGGGCCAGGCATCGATTGGTTGGATATTTCCTTAATCTCTGCTCTATCTTTATTCCTGTACATCATGTATTCAAGGTGTATTTTGGGTTGAAGTTTTTGTGGGTGGGTTGGTGTTCTCTATCCACTAGGAGTCTTGTCTAGTTACAGTATGGCCTTGGCCCCTTCAGTTTCCATGGACCCTGCTACTAGGAGTCTCAGCAACAGCCCCCTCATATCATCCCAGAAGCTTACCTTGGCTAGGTCCCCTGATTGTCACAATGATGCTCCCACCCACAGTTTCCCATTTCTATGAAGGCCTTCTGTCCTTCTGTCCTAGCTCACCCCAGACATGATCTCCAACCTTATTTCTCTCTGCTCTCCTTGTCTTCAACCACTACCTCTGTTGTCTATTCCCTTTTCTAAATGAGTTCTCCTTGTTATTTACCTTCTTTGGGTCTATGCATTGGAGTATGTTTATCTTGTGCTATATGGCTAGAATCTGCTCATAAGTGAGTACATACCATGAATGTCTTTTTGGATCTGGGTTACCTCACTAGGGATGATCTTTCCTAGTTCCAAATATTTGCCTGCAAATTTCATGATTTCTTTGTTTTTAGTAGCTGAGGAGTATTCAATTATTTATTTATCCATTATTTAGTTGAGGGACATCTAGGCTGTCTCCAGATTCTGGCTATTACAAATAAAGCTGCTATGAACATAGTTAAGCAAATGGCCTTGTTGTGTGGTGGAGCATCTTTTAGGTATATGCCCAGGAGTAGTATAGCTGTGTCTTGAGGTAGACCTATTTCCAAGCTTCTGAGAAAGGACCAGGTTGATTTCCAAAGTGGTTGTACAATTCCTATCAGCAAAGATAGAATGATCTCCTTGCTCCACATCCTTGCCAGCATACACTGTCACTTGAGTTTTTGGTCTTAGCCATTTTGATTTGTGTAGGATGGAATCTCAGAGTCATCTTGATTTGAACTCCTCTGATAACTAGGAACTGACTGGACAGTGAACATTTCTTTCATGGTTCTCTGCCATTGGAGACTCCTCTGTTGAGAATTCTTCTTCATCCACAGTACATTCCTCAGCATTCCTCAGCCATGTAATACACTAACTTTCTTGTCTAAAAAAATTACCTTTGTGAGGCCAGCGGTGATGGTACATGCCTTTAATCCCAGTGCTCGGGAGGCAGAGGCTGGTGGATTGCTGTGAGTTTGAGGCCAGCCTGGTCTACAAAGTGAGTCCAGGACAGCCAAGGCTACACAGAGAGACTCTGTCTTGAAAAACAAAACAAAACAAAATGCCTCTGTAGAAACCCAGATAGGAAACTGACAAACATGTTGCTTCAGTTTAAAAAAAAAAACCTCCAAGTTTCAGAAGCTAAAGGCAGGTAGATGAGGAGTGATTTCTTTATCTTATGAGTTAGGGCATTATTGGTAATCAAAATGTGAGTTATCCACCAGGTAAAGGTCTTAAATGAGTCTGATCCCCCACAAACATTTGATTAAAAAAAATCTCACTGAAACATGTGGAAGAAAAGTAGCTGGATAGTCATGAGATGAGATTTTAGGAAAAACTAGTAGTAGTAAATGATGGTATTTTGGGGACTGTAGAGTATATGCTGCGCTCATACAAAGAGACTTAAAAGCCCACACAATGGGGAAGGCAAATAACGCTTGGAAGTTACTGAAATGGCTTTCAAAAATTTCAGATACAGTTAAATAAACAGAGATGATGGAGGGATAAACATGGAAAGGGGGAAATGGAAAGAGAGATGGATTTTGGAGAGAAAGAAGAATGAAGATTAGATAGAAGCCAATGATTACTAATTCACTGTATGGGCACTACTTTGATATTTCTTTATAATAATATAACAAGGTAGGCTTTTTTCGTGCCTCACTTGGAGATGGAGAGTTGAAATATATATTTTAATGGGCTTATTTACCTTGTAATTGACAGAGTAGGACTAAAATATGAGGTCATTTGGTGGAGTCAAATTCTCCCAGAATGCCCCACTCCCTCGGTTTTGTAATAACCTCTTTTATTTTCTCCCACTTGCTGACCATGAATAAAATGAATCTTCACTATGGAACACTTTTTTCTTAACCATTCTCACTGTCCAAAACCCATCACCTTGTATTAGAAGGTACTTCACTTCATGTCACAAAGAGAAATTGTTCTTCTTTAGTTAACTATTTTTAGCACAAACTGACTACCAAGTTTATCTTGAAAGATGACGGCACTATTCTTGGGGCCTGGACTGCTTCTGCAAATATAAATGCTAATTGTGCTGACAGCCCTCAGCAAAGCATTGGCTTTCAGTGTGGTCTAATTGGAAAGCTGACTGAAAGGTCTTGTTTCATGTAAATGTGCAAAGAAGGGCTCTTACTCTCAGTCCTAACATCATTCTATATGCTATATTTAATATGTTTGTTTCTCTAAATAGCTCAGTTGCCTGAAAATTCATTTCTACCATGTTTACTGAAAGCAGAGAAAGAGGTTTTTAAACATGAAGTTCAAATAAACTCTGGATGCTTAGTTATATTGAAATAATTTCTGTAGAACTGAGTTGAGGATCACATGTAAATTGTTCAGGAAAGCATGAACTCTCATATTTTAAAATTTTCATAAGACTGAAAAAACCCCAAACAAAAGAGAAATATTGGTGTTTCTGGCCTAAAATGAAGACATCCTATCTGCTGAGGTAGACAGAGGGGACACAAGTAAGGGAAGGGATGCTCTCAACACACACACACACACACACACACACACACACACACCTTGTAAGGTCACAAGCTAGCTAAACAGATTAACTAAATTTGAGTGGCCTTGTTTCAGTAAAAAATTCTGGTTCACTAAATAAAGTGGAGACTGGTGTCAACCTATGGCCTCCAGACACACAAACACACATGCCCAATGGTCAGCACTCATGTGTACATACACATGTGAACAAAAGTACACACACACACACATGCATCCCACAGCATACACACAAAATGACAAAATGAGTATTACCTACTAAAATTTTCCTTTGTTTTTGAAAATTTCATGCAATTACACAGTGAAAATTATACCCTATGCCCCAGTTTTCCCATTCAACATCATATCCTCTCACTAAGCCTACTCCCAACTTCATGCCTTTTTAAAATTACCAACTAACTCTAGTTATTGCTACCCATATGTATATGTGTATGAGGCTATCCATGCATGCTAGTGGTCACATACTTAAAGAAGAATGTTCCTTACATCTCCTAGCACCTAATTCCTGCCAAGAGCTCCCAGTAAGATATAGGGCATGGAGGTGATCTACCTTGTCTGTCAGGAAGATGTAGGGCATGGAGGTGATCTACCTTGTCTGTCAGTAAGATGTAGGGCATGGAGGTGATCTACCTTGTCTGTCAGGAAGATGTAGGGCGTGGAGGTGATCTACCTTGTCTGTCAGGAAGATGTAGGGCATGGAGGTGATCTACCTTGTCTGTCAGTAAGATGTAGGGCATGGAGGTGATCTACCTTGTCTGTCAGGAAGATGTAGGGCGTGGAGGTGATCTACCTTGTCTGTGCTGGAATTTTGGCTGAATTGGTTTTGTGCAGGTCTTGTGCAAGTAGCCACACCTACTCCGAAGTCATGAATGGACTGACCATCTTTTGTCTAGAAGACAGCATTTAACAACACCCTTCATCCCGCATAGCTTGCATTCTTTTTCCTCTTCTGATATGTTCCCTGAGCCTTGGAGAGGATTTAATATTATAGTCAATGTTAGGAACAAGTGCTCAGTCCTTTATTCTCTGCACACTGAGCATTATGCTTCTCTCTATTAATGGATTCCTGCTGCATAAAAAGGCTTTTTTGAACTTGGTTGCAAGCAGCAAAACCGCATGGAGATAAAGATAAATATTTAGGAGTAAGTTTGACAGCATAGCCCTTTAGCAAAATAACAACTGAAGTGTTATCCTAGGGCCTATGATATTCCCAATCATGGGTTTTTCAACCTTGTGTGGAGCATACCTCAAATCTAACCTGAAAGTTATTAGTTGGAGAATAAGAGAGATAGCATTTTATTTTAACTTAATTTAGGTAGTATATTAAAGCATAGAAATTATTCATATCCAAGGGCACAATACACTATTTCAATGGCCAGTGCCTATACCTTGTAATGACGAGTCAGGCTAAACATAGGAATCTTCTCAAACATTTATCATTTCTTAATCGTTAAAGCATCAAAATTCTTTCTTCGTTTTTTTTTTTTTCAGAACTGTACAGTGTACCGTTGTCATCTCTATTCACCCTGCTCCTTGTTGGCTCTGAGTATTCGTTGGTGAACTTCCCCCTTTTTTTCCTGAGCTCTAACTACATTTCTAACCTCAGTTTTGACCAGGTCACTTTTGTGTTTGTTTTCTTGTTATTTGTTTGTTATTTTGTTTCAGTAGCTCCAGGGATAGAACCCAGGGCCTAGTGCATACTAAATAAATATCTACCATAAGCTATGGGCTCCAGTCTGAGATACAATTTACATATTCAACATATGACCTAAATCCTGTGATAATTCTATTTCTGCTTTGGGTTTATTCACTTAGCACCAGGAGCTCAAACCATGCTGCTACAAATGACAGGATTTCCCTTACAATTCAATAACATTCTGCTGTGTTTGTACAACACAGCTTTTAATCCACTCAGCAGTGGATGGACGCTCATTGTTTTCATTGCTGGCAATTGTGAACACTGCTTCAGTGAAGGTGGAGGACAAGCATCTCCTTGGTATATTGACTTTAAAGTGATAATGCCCTTCATCCGCAGATGTCATTAGAAGGTTAATACCAGTTTAATTCCCAGTTTTGGACACATCGCTATGGAAGTTATGGAGCCGTCAGTGGCTATCAGTTGTTTTCCTTAATATTATCTATGGGTCCTCGAAATTACATGGGCTTGCAAACAATGTTTTGTTTTACACAGTTATCTATCTTTATATAATTCTTTCATCCTTACTGAGGCAGAAAGAGGTATTATTTATGAATTGACAGCTACTAGTGATGAATATATTCAGCTTACCATGAATGATACATAACAAAAAGAAATCACAAAACTGAAGGAAAAAAGATTCAAGAGAGTTATTCAATATGTTAGCCTGAATATTAGTTCTGTTTCTGTCACTTGCTAGCAAATAAATGATTTTCAGCAAGTGAGCAAGTGACTTATCTGTAAGCAATAACTTCCTTAACTCATAAGACAATAAATAAGAAAAAGTACGCTAGCTATCCATTTATATAGAAGTTTTGTAAGAACAAGTGAGATTGTATTTGTGCTTTTTAAACAGTGTCAATGAATAGATTTGATATATTTGTTTTCAATATAACTTATCTATATACTGAAATACTTTATTTATAATGCTTAGCATCTTGCTTTTAACTTATAGTATTTTGTCACACTTTACATATTAAATTTTGTTTTGTTCTACACTGGATTCTATGAAGCAAATGCATGCCTTTGCATTTCAGCAAGCAGATATAATCAACAAGTTATAAAATTTAAAACTCTTCCTCCTTCATTCCTTGCCCCAAACTGAGACCTACACTCACTGTTTCTCCTTCATATCTGTTCCTCATAGAGAATGCGCTTATCTCCTTCAGATTCATCTTGAGGAAGCAACAGCTGCTGAACCAACTATCTTACATCAAATCTTGCCCTCTTTATTGCAATCACACTTCACCCTGAAACAAAACCAATATCTTACATGCTTGATTTCTCTGTTTCTTAATGAATTTTCATTTTAGAGCCTCAAATTAAAAAAGCACAAAAAGACACTCAAGAAAAACAATATCAGTGTATTGTGGTACTTACAAGGTCTTCTAAATACTGCCTATTCTCTACACGTAATAGCTAAATAAAAATCAGGTCCTACATTTGAACTTCATTAAATTAAATTTTATAAAGAAAAGTAGGCAGGCTTAAATCCAAGAACATTTTTAAAAATACTAAAGATAGGCATGTTTTTGGTAATTATGAATTAATGGTATATTTAAATGTAAACATGTGATAATGGTTCATGAATGGTTTGATGGATCAACCCCCCAAATTTGAGAAATTTTAAACAAAAATAAAAAGTGAATATGGAAAATTGGCATATATTAACTATAAGTAACAAGTCATAGAAAGAAGATTCATTGGTAAGTTTTGTTAGAAAAATGAACTGTTATCAATTTTCTTCACACAAGAAATGAAAAAAACGCATATACTAAATATTCAATAAAAATGTTTATACATCTGAAGCCAAATAAAACTTCATAATACATAAGAAACAAATGATTTATAAAACTTACACAAACAATCATGAGCTCTAATAGTGCACCTAGAACCCAAACACAAGGAGATGATTCCAAAAAACTGTTACCGTGTGAGAGATAAGGCATGAAATTAAAAGGATACACTTTTGCAGTGAAGTTTGTGTCAAATATATTTTGCTTAAAATCCTATGTGAAAAAATTTCACTTCAGAACAACCAATATCCTTCTCCTAAAACTGCCATTGAATAACAACAAGCAATTCAGAGAGGAGTAACTCAGAAGAATGGTAAGGTGGGGTATACCTCAAACTGAGAGATCAGACCAGGGTAGGACAGAAATATAGAGGAGCCCAAGAGAAGCCTATGAAGGGGAAGGTGGGGCTTAAAACTCTTTGAAGAAAAAAAAAGAGGGAAAGATTATTATGCTTCAACTGTGAAGAAATCAGATTTTACCACTGTTCAGTGATTAAGAAAATGTTTTCAGAAGACAGATTTTAATATGCTTTCTTGAGGTCAGAACAGGAAAGGACAAATATAATAAAAATAACACTGACGAACCTGAGAAACAGTATAAGAACGAACAAATGTAGCTGGATCTACCAAAGGAAGAAAGACTTAGTGACAGTCAGACAAGCTAGAGCAGCTAATAATTGACTTTTCTGTAACCGATTCATCAAATTAATATTATAAAGTGAATATATTTCAATTCAGTGTAGTAAAGAGTTTCACCATCATCATCATCATCATCTGAGATATCTCTCAATGAAATTTCAGAATGCCAAAAACAAATAAGATACTTTTGAAAGTCCAAAAGATTATCAGCAATGCCAATTCAGAGTGACTCCTAGACCTATTAAATTAAAAAATAAAATAAATAACTTTTAGAACAAATAATTCTCCATCTAGAATTAGATATTCAACAAAAATATAATTTCTAATGTGGAGAATGAATAAATACACTTTAAAATTAAATCTAAGGGTCTGAGAGTAAGCACAGCAAAGGTGATATGAAACAGAAAAAAATGGGAAGCAATTAGGATGAGAGAAATAGCCATGTATCAAAACATGATGAGCTTGTGAGAAAATCTATGTAAATATAGGGATGATAGAATCACCACTTTCATAGTAATATATAATATATTTATATACTATATAGTTAAATATGAAAGCAAATACCTATAACCCCCCAGTAGGGGCACTGATTCAGGGGAATCATATGTTTGAGGCTGGACTGAGTTATTTAGCAACTTTGATACCAGTCTTTGCTGTCTTATAAAACACTCTCTCAAAGAAGCAAGAATTATTTATTAATAGATTAATTGATTCACTATTTCTGTGTAAAGATAAAAGGAAACAGGGCTAAAGTCTTTGAAGTCTATTTCCTGTTAAAGGAATTGATAATAATATTTGTTTATGTTTTATTAAGCACAGGCACATGAAACATGCACATAACACCCATAGATCCACCATTTGTGTTTGTTGATATATGCATTACTCGTGTCCTAGTTTACTTCTCTATTATTATTATAAAATAATTACCAAAAGCAACTTGGGGGAAAAAGGTTTAGTTGGTATACAGGTCTCAGTTTATCACAGAGGGTGGCTAAGGTAGGAACTAAGAGGCAGGAAATGAACAGAGACACTGAAGGAACGTTGCTTAGCAACTTTCTTTGGATGGCTTGCTCATACTGTCATCCCGTATAACTCAGGACCACCAAGTGAAGTACCACTCACATCAGTCATAAATCAAGAAAATGCTTTGCAGACAGACATGCCAACAGGCCTCTCTGATGGAGGATTCTGATAAACTGAGGTTTCTTCTTCCTAGGTGAATCCTTTTTTCATCAAATAGACAAAAACTAAGCGGCAGAACTTCTAGCCTATTGCAAAGAAAAGCAAGGAAAAGCAAAATTCATCAACCACGAATAAATCAGAAATGTAATGAACATGAATCACAGAGTAAATTGGCAATTAAATAAACTTAAGTACATTTATAGTTGGAACAATGTAAAATGAGCTATTTGTTCAACTCAAAAATATACACAAATCATTTGGAATTATATTGTTTTGCCTGTATTAGACTTCTTATCATGCAGTGAACCTCATGGACTACTCCCAAATATTATAAGCTATTTTCAATGTTCTTTTTTATCCCTACCCAAACAATTTTAGACCCTAGTGTATATATGACATGTGATATATCGTAAATATGTATGCCATACAGGAGTAGCTGCAGTGGGCAAGTAAGCTTCCAGGAGACAGCCCACCATTTTCCTCAGATGTGATGGATGTCTTTTGGAGAGGCACACCCCAGGGGTTTCATCTCCAGATTGCTTTTTGTTGCTGGTGTGCCTTCTCATGTTTGTCATTGCTAAATTCCTCATATATCGGGCATATTATGATTGGGTATGGGGAGACCCTCACTGTTTATAGTCTGGTGTGATTGTTTCCTGGGTGATAGCCCACTCTATTGGGCACTTTTCCTGCAGATCAACATGAAAACAAGCTTTCATAAAATAATCCTGTTATATGAATTAATGATATTATAGAATTCCTGGTTTTATTTAAATTGTTTTAGGAAGGTAGGGTAGTTGATAGAAGTTTAAGGAGATGCCTTAAGCTTTTTTTTTAACCATAAAGTTACCACAAATTTAGAACTAAGAGTAGAATGTTCTCCCTCCCTTGTAGAACAGTGAGGGCTGCATAGGTTAGGAAAAGAGTACAGTGAGCTGTTATGCACTACAACATGTACTTGTCCTTGGATCCGAAAAATAGGCTTGGCACAAGTTAATGATCAAGGAAAACATTTAGCCTAGGTTAGGTCTGAATTCCTGGGTTTTGTGATCTAGGGATGTTGTCACAGGTTTTATTGTGCACCATATAAAGGCAGGGTTATTAACAAAGAGTAAAAAATTCTATTATGAGTGGAGATTAGATGATTAGATAGTCTAATTGTATAAGACTTCAAAAAGGCATAAGATAGATGGTCTGTTCCTTAGTAAGTACAGATTATTGTTAGTTGAGCATAGGGGGACAACTTCGTACTATAGACTTAGCTTGCTTAAACTTTGTTAACCAATAAAAAAGAGTTATTGCTCTGGGGTTAGGATGAACTTGTGGAGATAAAGATAGATAGGAAATGTTTAGTTAGGTGTGAGTTTTAAAAGCAAAACATATAATTGATAATCTTGTTATTTCCTTTTATGTAATGATTTTATCTGTTTTTGAAAAATATGTTTGTGCGGTGAATACATAACATGTGACTATGGACTATGGGGTAATTTTTTTAAGATACAGAATTTGTCTTAGATGGTTTAAAAGTGCAAATAGAAAAATTTGTTGAAGCTTATTGGAACTTGCTCCTCAGAGCTTGTCTTGCTTTGTCCTGTGTGTGCATGTGTATGTGTGTGTGTGTGTGTGTGTGTGTGTGTGTGTGTCTCTGTGTGTGTGTGTGTGTGTATGTGTGTGTGTGTGCATGTGTGTTCCTTTTTCTCCTTCTTTCCTGTCTCTATTTGCTGTCTACTATCAGTAGCAGTCTCCATGGGTTACAATCAGTTCCGCCCTGGAGAATCAAGTGTTTTATTAGTCTCCAGTTACAAGCAGTACTGGCCCTTACTCTTTGACACTTAAATATGTGACTATGTATCATTTTTAAATCAAGGTCTTATTTGTACACATTTTAGGATAATAGTTGCTTTAGGAAGGCACACCAGATATGCTTTATACATTGCTAATATTTCTTGCTTAAGAAGTGTAGAGTAGATGTGCATGCTCTTAGAGGTGGGGAAGTGAGTGCAGACTTCTTTCATACTTGTTCTTCAAAGTATGTGACAAAGTTGATATATATTCTATTGTGTGCCATATACATTTAAATTACAAAATATAATATCTGATAATATAAAATTCGTCATTCTCATGTTTAAACATTTAGAGACGATGGTCCACAGTTTCTCACATCGTGCCCCTCACAGAGGTTAGAGGGATGGGAAAGAGTGTGGGTATAAGGTTATTATTATTCTCCTATGCTTATTTACAATATTTTTCACCTAACAAATGTGTGTTCACTTTTAAAATACAATGAAGAGAGGTTATTTAATCATCAAACTTTAGTATAGAAAAATAAAACATGCTGGTTATGTGACAACTGCATTTTATTGCTTTTAGTCTTTAAGTTTTATAAAAAGGCATCTGTGCTGTTTTCTCTCTCTTGGGCTTTACAGTTTTGAAAACTATTATGCTTGAGATTCAGACATGCTATGATATATACCATTACTTTTCCCCCCCACAGTTGTACAGCAATTAATGTTATGACTGTATGATAAAACACATATTATCTAGTCAAGTCTTTCTCAGATCCTTCAATCTGTATAAATGCAAATTTTCTGTCATATCAAATACATTTTGTTGTATTAACTCAAATTAAGGATTCTTTCTCTTCCCAATATAGATTACATGTGCTGCCTCACTTACCAGAGTAATTTCCTATTTCTCCAGTGTGCAGTACTATAGTGGGTAAAATTATTACATCATAGATCAAAACTAGATGAATATAACTAACATATAATTCAACCTAAACTGTCTAGAATTTTGGACTTTCAACTAGAATTTTAACAGATTTCAACTAGGTACATTTCACTTTTCCTATGGCTGTAGGGCTATGCAAGTTTATATATATGTACTTAACAATCATTCTGATTTAGGCTTTGATTAAATAACAACTTATCTGCGGTTTCTAAATATTCATATTTCAATATGCCCCTTCTACCTCACATTAACTTACAAGGAAAAGCTACAAACTAAAATTATATGTGCTCATCATTACCAATAAATGAGTCTATCAAAGTAGAAAGAAACTATATTCTGCAATATATTGATGCGAGAATAGTAGATACCAGTGAAAATTATCAAAGAGCTGTGTTTTCCCCTCTAGACAACTTTCCTACCATCTGGGCAAATAGAATAGTGTCGCAAGAAACCTCATTCTCCATGCCTACCTTTCTCTCGTGCTCAGTGCAACCTCCAAAGCTGCCACCAGCTATCTACCAACAGACGCAGGTGCCTGGTTTTCACATTCATAATTGTCTTATTTTATAATTGTTACATTTGTGATACTCAACAAATATTTTGTCTCGTTTCTCTTTCAACTTTTCCAAATAGGCTATGTTTTATGTCTTCAGTAAGGTCTTACTTGGAATCAGTGCCATTTTAATGTCACTGTTTCAGGACTCAGGTTAAAGTGTGTGCAGGCTGCTCTCAAGTGAGAGAGCTAAGCCATCATTCACTGACTCACCCATGTTGGAAAGTTACTGAGTACACGTTCCCTTGAGATGTGGAGAATTTTGTATAAAGAGCATTAAGAACTTAGGAGAAATGCACACATTCCCATAGGAAACCTCATCATAGAGTTTGCATCAGGGACAAGTAAGAAAATTGAATCATTAAACAACTATTAGTAAAACCGTTTACACATAAAATACCAAGTATATATGGTATAGTTACCCCAATTGGTTAATAAATTCTTACTTCTAATACATATATCTGACAAAAACACTTATAACTTTTTAATGAAACCAATATCTCATCTCATACGTGATCATTTAACTGCTGGAGAGAAACAGTATACTAAATTTTATACTAAATTTTAATGCAACAAATCATTTCATATACTTATTTCCACAGAAAAGCTAGAACTTCTTATAAATAATGCAAAATTAACTTAAAAGGTTTGAAAATGTATCATCAATTACAAGAAATTACTTTTCTACAATCTGGATGATGTTTATACTAAACACTGTGCTCAGAAGTTATTAGAAATGGAATAAAAGTTTTAATGAAACAATTCACAGATAAAATACTGCAATTTCATGAAAGCCTGGCTTAAGGAGAGAAGAGATAAGGCATTTTAATGTTATGTATAAAAGCCAGGCCATGGAAATCATTGAAAACTACTTCACAATGAGTGATGTGGCTTAAAAGGACTGAGGGTGGTATTCATTCTAAGAAAGGCTCTTGTGGGCTAGCTCCCTGGGAGCCTGTGTCTTTGATCTGTATGGAAGAGGAAAAGACTTGTGGATAGACACATTCCACAGAGATATTGTGGAAGGTGAACTAAAACATCAGGGTAGTTAATTACTGCAGGTTCCTTAATATTCGGATCTCATCAATTTCTACATGCTTTTGCCCCCTTCATATGATTTTTTTCAGCCAGAAATTTTAATGTATGGCCAATATACAAAATGCAATACAAGAGAGTCCTTTGAATTAATTATCTTGCAAAAATTAAACTTTGTGCCTGTTTAATAACAATGCCTCTTTTGAGCCCTTCTCCTAGCTGTTGTCAGCTACCATTCTACTCTGTGCTTTGTGAGTTTTATCATTTTAATATTGACCAAGATATGTGGCATTGGCCTTTCTGTGACAGGATTGTTTCAATTAGCACAATGTCCATTTTTTAATATATTTTATTAATTTATTCATATTACATCTCAATTGTTATCCCATCCCTTGTATCCTCCCATTCCTCCTTCCCTCTCATTTTCCCCTTACTCCCCTCCCCTATGACTGTGACTGAGGGGGACTTCCTCCCCCTGTATATGCTCATAGGGTATCAAGTTTCTTCTTGGTAGCCTGCTATCCTTCCTCTGAGTACCACCAGGTCACCCCATCCAGGGGACGTGGTCAAATATGGGGCACCAGAGTTCGTATGAAAGTCAGACCCCACTCTCCACTCAACTGTGAAGAATGTCTTGTCCATTGGCTAGATCTGGGTAGGGGTTTGAAGTTTACCGCACGTATTATCCTTGACTGGTGCCATAGTTTGAGCGGGACCCCTGGGCCCAGATCCGCCCATCATAATGTTCTTCTTCTCATAGGTAGCACAATGTCCTTAAAGTTCCTATTGATTGTTGAATTTGACTGGATTTTCTTCTTATTTAAAGGCTGACTACTGTAGATAACATATTCATGTGGATATCTTTTATATATTGACTTCAAAGGTTTATATAAGTAACTATAAACCTAATTACTAGATCATAAGAAGTAGTTTATTTTATTTTTTAATCAGCTCTATATACTTAGAAATAGTGAATGGAAAAAGCTTTGGTACAACTTTGCATTTTCACCAACAATATAAAAGCATTGTGACTTTCCAAAAATGTGTCAACACTTACAGTTCTTTGCTTTGTTGCTGATAGGTACTAGGTGACGACTCACTGTAGATTTGATTTTCATTTCCATGAGAAATACTGATGTTGTAAACATTTTGATATGTCTGTTGAGTATCTGTTTATTATTTTAAGAAAATGTCTATTGTCTTGAACTTTGTCCATCTTAGTTTTTGTCATTGAGTTTTACAAGTTCCTTTACATATTTCAGATATTAACCCTTATCATCTATGCATTTGAGCTTATTTCCCCTCATTCCATGTGTTTTCTTCTCATACATCAATTTCCCTTCCTGGGCAGAAGAATCACATTTAATTTACCTATTTTTAATTTTGTCTGTGCTTTTATTGCCGTATTCAAAGAATTATGGCCAAGACTGGTTGACATGAAACTTTGCCTTATCCTTTTGTATGTTATAGTTTGTATGATTTATACATCATTCCATGCCTGCCTTGGGGAAAAAAAGGAACTTTGTTTAGTCTGAGTGGTTTATAAGTAGCAGAAATGTATTGATTACAACTGATGATTTTCTAAAGGCAAAAATAAATGTGAGTAAAGAATGTGTGTTGGTGGAGATGTATGCTACACTTAGGGGTTGACACACTGCACTGCATATTTTTTTTTTGTAGCAGAAGTGGGAACAGCTCCTTCACTCCTTCATCACAAAGCCACTACCTCCATCCATGAGACCTCATCAGGCCGGGCGGGATGGCGCACACCTTTAATCCTAGCACTCGGGAGGCAGATGCAGGCGGATCGTTGTGAGTTCAAGGCTAGCCTGGGCTACAAAGCAGGTCCAGGACAGCCAAGGCTACACAGAGAGACCCTGTCTTGAAAAACTAAAAAAACAAACAAACAAACAAACAAACAAACAAAAAACAATGAGACTTCATCATAATGTAGTCAAGTATGTGCCAACTACTTCACCTCTTCACTTTATCAAATTAATGATAAAACCTAACATGAAAATTCATGGGGACACATATTCACTATAACATCATTCATATCTAAGGCACTCAGAATTTAGCAATTTCAGAATAGAAAGTGCTTTGAACACACCACCACCCTTAGTGATTTATAATTCACTTTGAAGAATTCAGAGATTCTAAAGAAAGAATTTTTTTGAAATCTTTTAGTGCCTGCAGAAATCTAAGTAAAATTAAATCTTACAAAGGAAGTTATACTATAGATAAAAGGTTAAATTTGAAGAACAGTTTTGATTTTTCCAAGGAGCTTAGATTTGAGAAATGAAGGCATCATAGCAATCAAATATAGATGTATAAAAAGTCAGGTTTTGGGACTAGGGATGATCATAATGAGTGAGTTAACCCAGAAGCAGAAAGAGTCACATGGTATATACTCACTTATAATTGGGCACTAGCCCAAAAGGCATGTCCCATGAAAGTCTTCACTGACAGGGAGATTGGGATAGATGTGAGGACATCCTACTGAGACTCTAGGTAAGAGAAATATAGGCGATGGGGAAATAGAAGGACCCAGATGGTCCTAGAAACCTACAACAACATCATGATGGGTGGGTCGGGGCCTGGGGGGGGGTCTGTTCAAACTATTCCACTAACCAAGGACAATACAATAGTAAACATGAAACCCCTACTCTGATCTACTCAATGGACAGGACATTCTCCACAGTTATATGAAGAGCAGGGATTGACTCTGACATGAACTCTGGTGCTCCATATTTGACGACCTCCCCTTGGTGGGGAGGCCTGGTGTCACTCAAAGAAAGAATAAGCAGGCTACCAAGATGAGACTTGATAGCCTATGACCATATAGTGGGGGAGGAGGTCCCCCTCAGTCATAGACCTAGGGGAGGGGAATAGGATGAAAGCAGGAGGGAGGTAGGAATGAGAGAACACAAGTGATGGGATAACAATTGAGCTGTAATATCAATAAAGTAATAATTTTTTTAAAAAAACGGAAAAAAGCCAGATTTGTAAAATCTACAACTTGTTTATAATCATAATTGCATACTTAATTCTGTGTGATGCTTGTCTCATATATGAACGTGTAGATGCTTTGTGTTGCTTCCTGTCTAATCTCAGTCTAAACCCATTTGTCTCATTCTGTGGTGCTTCTTGATAGGTTTTTACTAGGAGCCATATTAGGCAACACTTCCCTCTTCCCAGAATGTCCCAGGGTTTTGCTTTACAGGCAATGTTTACAGATGGAGCTGTAGTCTCCAGAAAGCCATTTCACTACTGAGATGCTGAGGTACCTGTGGACCACTCAAACACATAATACCTAGGTGCCTACCTGAGAGGTTTGAGAAGCGATAAATGTTAGTATATCCCTCAGCTTCAAGCATCAACTGTCATCCTCTTCTTTCAGACCAATTGAGCTTATTTTTCTCTCCCATATGCACATACCTGCTTGAGCTTTACCTATATAATACTGCCTTTTCTAAAATATGCAAGATAAAAATGAAAATTTATTTTTCCATGAAAGTATAACATCACAAGAAAAAGAAGAAACAGGTGATTTTTATTTTAGAATCTCAGCTTCCGACATGGTTTAACAATATTTTTCTAATTAAATGAGCACAATTTTATAAAAATGGAAATGAGATGTTTGAAATGAATCATTTTGCAAAACAAAAATCTTACCCGGTTCATTTGGCCCAATCTTATATTTTAAGCATTTCTTTGTTTTTGTTTTGTTTGGCTTATTAAATTACATTTGTCAAAAAAAAGTAATAAGTTCTCCAAAGGCTGTCAGAGTCTAGATATCATTTTTGGACAAACTTCACCATCAACAATGTAAGGGATTGTGGACTGTGGCTGAGAAGGACATCTCTGCCAAGTATCATAAAAGTGCCTTGACTGAACTGAAATATCAGGGTTATGGGAGTTTTATAATGTCCATTCTGTACAAGGAAGGAGATTGATAAAAGACACTTGAAGAGGAAGGTTTCAATTTTGTCCTATTAATAGATTTTAGGTGTAAAATACTGTTCTTATACTGAGTAATTTATCCATAGCAACACTGTTTGGTGGATAAATAAATTCTCCTTTTTAATTTGGGAATGATGGCAAGGAAAGTGACTAGTGTACAGTCATACATGCCTTTCTTTTAAACAAATGTAGACACGATTATTCATTGGTACAACACAGAGGATTCCACATGAAAGATTTACCTAATGTTTTTGCCATTTTTGTCACTGAGGGAGCATCAGCCAGGCAGAAGACTGGAAACTTTGTCATGGACAGCCACAGACCCAAATCCTAACCAACAAAATAGCGAAGTTGACTGTTGAGTTCTTGGATGGATAGGATGAAAGAATTCCTTTTTTGCCCATTCAATTACCTCTTAGCAGGACAGCCCTGAATTTTATTTAATTGTTAGATTAAAATCGAGTACAGCTCTTAGTAGGGAAAGCAGATAATTCTTTTCTGCAATAGAATCTAATTTTCTTTTAATATCATGATTTATCAAAGCATCAGAAAATAAGGTCAATAAAATTAGAACTTTTATTCTGTGCCTAAACATATCTTTCCAGTTATAATTGGAGAAAATAAAGAGGAACCCATTCTTCAGCATTCCCCTGAGATATCCACCTTTGTGAGGGACTACTTGTCAGTGATCTCAAGATGTACTAGTTTGTCTGGTGTGCATTAGTCTTGAAGATTTTATTTGTCACGCCTACATTCTAATGCTGGGCATAGCTATAGCCTAAGAACTCAATTGCCAAATAAATAGCAATTCTCTATGTGGGGCACACCCTCTCCATGAGCTGTGCATGGAGTAAGGACAGAGCTTCAGTGTCTGTGTCAAGCTTAGCCCCATCCATCCTTCTTTGCACAGGATACTCTCTTTTCATAATGGATACAGAAATCCTCCCTGAGCCAGGTGCAGCACATGCCTTTAATTGCAGCACTCAGGGAGGCAGAGGCAGGCAGATCTCTGTGAGTTTGAGGCTAGCCCGGTCTACAAAGAGAGTCCAGGACAGCTAAGACTAGACAGAGAAACCGTATCTGGAAAAATGAAACAAAACAAGAAAGAAAGAAAGAAAGAAAGAAAGAAAGAAAGAAAGAAAGAAAGAAAGAAAGAAAAAGAAAGAAAGAAAAAAAACCCTCCCTGCCCTGTGAGACATAGTCTCCTTCCCAGAGCAATGGCATCATGCCATCAGTTTTTATAATGATCATATGTTTTTGCACCTTAAATCATTGGCTTAAGCAATAATTCAAGAAGAGTCATGATTTTTCTTTCAATTATCTTTGTCTGAGCTAATAAACCCTGTTCCTACCCAAGGGTTTACAATTTACCAGACTTTGATGACCTGCCACACTCAGTGAGTCTTTGCTCCATCACTCTCTTAGAGACAAAGTCTACCTGTATCAGAGTCAGGCAACATCAGACTCTGATTTCAGACCCTAACTATTAACATCTGTGGTTTTCTTTTTCTTTTCTGATCTATGGAACACTTTCCTCCTTTGCATTATCTTAGCCTTTTACTCATTCTTCCATTCCTTCTTTGCAGTTAGAAGGAAAGCTCAAGTGTAAATTTGACACTACCATAACCCGTGTTCTCAGTGGTGGGCTTCTGATTATCATGTGATATTTTAGACATGAACAACCAAGTAGATAAACAAGTTCGTGCTGTATTCTTTCTATGGCCCTTCTGACCTAAGTAGAAAAATTAAATTGAACTTTGTTTCATCATATAATTCACCTGAGATGCAAAGAAAAACAAACACTAAAAGCCGTTTTTCATTTTGAAGCCTTTGTTGAGAAATAAAACAGAACAAAATATCAAGAAGGGTTTGAATTAAATTACCTTAAAGAATCTTTCCAGGCATGTACTTGCCTCAAGAGTTTCTTGTTGTACCTAATTGTGTTCTCAAGCAAGATAGCAGAAGTAAGGGAGCTTGGGAGAAGGAGGAGGATGAACAAGAAGAAAGAGATCTTTGTTTATTTTTTTGCATGGTGATAAATAAGGGTCTATATGCATTTTTCTAAAGTAGACATCCAGTTAGACCAACAGCATTTGTTGAAGGTGCTATCTTTTTTCCATTGTATGGTTTTTGGCTTTTTTGTCAAAACTCAAGTGTCCATGGGTGTATGGGTTTATTTATGAGTCCTCAATTCTATTCCACTGATCCACCTAACTGTTTCTATGCTAGTACCTTGCACTTTTTACAGCTGTTGCTCTATATTACAGCTTGAGATCAGGATTGGAGATACCCCAAAAAGATATTTTATTGTATATGATTGTCTTAGCTATTCCAGTTTTTTTTTCCATATGAAGTTGAGAATTGTTCTTTCAAGGTCTGTAAATAACTGTGTTGTCATTTTGATGGAGATTGCTTTGAGTCTGTATATTGCTTTTGCTAAGATGGCCATTTTACTATGTTAATCCTACAAATCCATAGCATGGGAGAGCTTTCTTTCTTCTCATATCTTCTTCAATTTCTTTCATCAGAGATGTGAAGGGTTTTTTTTAAACAAGTCTTTTATTTGTTGGTTATAGTTACAGTAAGATACTTTATGTTTTTAGTGGCTTTTGTGAAGGGTGTTGTTTCCCTAATTTCTTTCTCAAACTGTTTGTCTTTTGTATATAAAAAGGCCACTGATTTTTTTGTTTTTAGTTTATTTTTGTATCCAGCCACTTTGCTGAAGTTGTTTATCAGTTGTAGGAATTCCTTGGTAGAATTTTTGGGGTCATTCATGTATACTATCATATTATCTAAGAATAGTGATACTTTGACTTCATCCTTTCTAATTTATATTTCTTTGATCTCCTTTAGTTGTCTTATTGTGCTAGCTAGTACTTCAAGTACTGCACTGAAGAGATACAGAGAGAATGGACAGATTTTTCTTATCCTTGATTTCAGTGCAATTGATTTGAATTTTTTTCCTTTTAGTTTGATGTTGGCTATGGGCTTGCTGTATATTGCTTCTACTATGTTTAGGCATGTGCTTGGATCCCTGATCTCTCCAAGATTTTTAACATGAATAGGTGTTGGATTTTGTCCAATGCTTTTTCAACAACTTAAGAAGATGATCATGTGGTATTTTTTCTTTCAGTTTGTTTATATGATGGAGTACATTGATGGTTTTCCATGTATTGAACCACCCCTGTATGGCTGGGATGAAGCCTACTTGGTCAGCACAGTCTCCTTGTGGGTCCCATAATACGGGGAGTAAGGACTACTTCTGACATGGACTCTGGTACCCACTCAAGGATCACCTCCATCTGGCAGGCAGCCTTGCCATGCTACAAAGGAAAAAGAATGCACAGTCCAGATGGAACTTGATAGGCTGAGGTCAGATGTTAGGGGAGGAGGGCTCCCTCTCTCTGAGGACTAGGGTAAGGGAGGAAGGAGATAAAGGAGGTAGAGTGGGACCAGGAGGAGACAAGGGACTGGGCAACAATTGGGATGTAAAATGTACAAATAAAAAGATACAGTAAAATCAAAATAAATAATTTTTTAAAAGAAGAAGAAAGAGGAGAGAGGGCAGAAAAGGAGTAAGCAAGTAAGAAAATATATAGTGACATCTACCTATGGAAGGATCATCAGGAAATATATTGTTCTGTGTACTAAGTAAAATTCAACATAAAATAAAACAGCAAAAAGACTATAGTATAGAAATCTTCACAATGACAGAAAGTCCAAGATACCATTGGAAAACATGATTATAAAAAAAAAAAGCAGCATTAGTGAAAGGCATGAGTGGCAGCCAAAGTACATTGTGAAAAAGCTCATGTATGTGAAAGATTACCATGGTTAAAGATGTGCTGTTACATTTCCAGAAATCTTAAACTCTGTCAAAACCTAATTTGAAAATTTACTTTAATGGCCACTCACATACATAACATTCAAACTATCTCAAAATAGTGTCTTTACCATAACAGATACTGAAAAGTTAAGTATCAATAATGAAAATATTATAATATTGCTGCAGCTGCATAGAAATATCCTCAGGGAACTGAGGTACCATCTCAAAGATAGGTCCTCAGACTGTATGTATAATGGTTCTTTTGTTTAATCCACTCAAAAAAAAAAAAAAAAAAAGAACACCACAACCCTATGAAGATATGTTTTAGGTTTTGTATACATAATTTGCACAATGCTACAAAACTAATTTCATGTGTTTGTCAGATGTGTGTGTCCTGTCCTGTGTAGAGAGCACCATCATAAAATCGATCACTTGGAAATGCTCCCCCAGTTACTTTGTAATTCTTTCTCAAGTCGCACTTTCATAGAGAGCCACAGATCTCACTCCAGACCACACAGCTTCATTTGCATATTAAAGCCTTTTGTACATTTGGAGTGGGCACTTCTGCAGTCTGGCTTATTTCACTCAGCACAAGAAATTCATCAGGAGTATTTGAATTATTAGTTTTATATTGTTGAGCATTATCCTGTTGCTTGAACACAGTGCAAGATGTCTATGTATGGATAGACATTTAAGTTGTTTTCTGGTATTTAAAAAGTAGAGAAATCATTTTTATTGAATAATTGTGAAAGTTTTTGTAGGGATATATGCTTTTAGTTCTCAACCTAGAATCCGTTACTTTAAAACTGCTAAAGGAAAAACTGTGGCATACCTTCCTGTAGCTCATGGAATTAAGTCCAGATAGGGACTAATAGCATCTCATGAATATCAAATGCTTCTATACAACAAAGGAAACTGTCAACCAAGGGAGAAGGCAGCCCACATAATGGGAAAACATCTTTGATAACACACAAATCACATAAGAAGAGACAAGAGACAGCGATAGCCCCTGGACTTAACATAATTGATACACACATACATTAAAAAAAAAAACTCATAGAAACTGTGATTTCCAATGCAACACCTCCACAAGACAAAAAGACTTATAAATCCCAGCATGGGTGGGGAAGGGGTACCCAATACATCACCACTAACTGATGATGTAACGAAGATATGGTTGTATTAGTTTGTTGGCAGCACTGGTAAGTTGTCAGTCCCTCAGTGAATGACCCCATGACCTCAATGTATATGGGCAGTGGATATGGACTTGGTGGATTTTATAAACAAAGAAGAGCATGATATTGGGAGGAAAGTGTATCTGAAATAGGAAGGGTAGTTAGACACAGGTTTGAGGGTGGATATGACCAAGATAGATATATGAAATTCTCAAGGACTAATAAAATTAAATATAGTAAAATATATAAAATGTTTTCTCAATTTTTGTTTTAAAAACTGATAAAATGTTATTGGAAAAAGATACAACAAAATATGCGACAAAAATTGTAAAAACAGAAATATAGGTGAAGAATTGTTTTAAAAGTTTTCAAGTATTAACATTTCATACTTGTTATGTTATTCATTGTCATAATTGTTAAAAAGTAAAATGTAGGAAAGATAAATATAAACCTTTAGAACTTTAAAAATGTAGTGGTTGCAAAAATACTTCAAAAAGTAAAGAAATCAGAAAAGAATTCTGCAGAATGTAATAATTGAGTACCAAAATGCATATAAATCATTGAAAAATATATAAATAAGAGTGGATATAAACTCTGTTGCCCCATATTTGAC